>NC_091818.1:8520757-8823787 GCF_041296235.1 Equus asinus
TGAGCTGAACCCTTGTTTCCTAGTATCTGTTTAGGAAGAACTTCATAAAATACTTAAAAAATTACACTACAGACTTGAAAAATATCCATAAGATTCAGACACTAAAGGAACTCTGGTGAAACAAATGTGCTTACAGCTGTTTAGGGGCATATTCACATAAGACAGTTCAAACATTTCAGCATATGCCCTACAGATGACCTATCAATTACTAACAATGTGAGAACGCTGTTCTAAGCCCAGTTTGCGGGTAGCTGTTTAGGAACATGTTCATATAAGACTTAACAAACATTTCATTGCATGTGGGACAGAATATATATAGCATTTGTTCACTGAGAGAAAACTGTGGTGAAACCATCTTACTTGCAGCCATTAAGGATCATCTTCGTATTAGTCATTATAACCATTTCAATATTTGCTGTTCTGATTGAATATGAGTTTCCAACAATGAAAGAAACACTGTGCTGAATCCAGCTTGCAAGTAAGTTTTAACTAACACTTCACTACAAGTGTCACAGAATATCTGCAATATTGTTTCACTGAAAGACCTCTGTGGTGAAAGCATCTTGAAGCTATTATTAGGAACATTTTTATTTGAGACATTTCTCACATTTCAGTATATGCCATAATGAATGGGTATCATTTTCCTACAATGAAAGAACACTGTGCTAAATAGAGCTCACAGATAGCTATCTAGGAACGTTTTTACATAAGACTTATCAAACATTTTACAATAGTCGTGACAGACTATACATCACATTCAGTCACTGAAAGAAAACTGTGGAGAAACAATCTTGCTTGTATATATTTAGAAACTTCTTCATGTTCACCATTTCAAGCATTTCCATATAAGACATACTGAATGAATATCACTTTGAGACAATGATATAACGTGCTGAAGCCAGATTGCAGGCAGCTGTTTAGGAACCTTTTCCTAAGAGACTTATCATACATTTCACTACAAAGTATCTGTTACATCCATTCAGTGAAAGAACACTATTGTGAAGCCAGATTGCTGGTAGCTAATTAGGAACATCTTGATATAAGGCTTTTCTAATATTTCAGTTTATGCCAAACAGAATGACTATCATTTTCTTAAAATGAAATAACACTGTGTTGAACTCATCTTGCAGGAAGCCATTTAGGGTTTCTTCATACAAAACACCAAACATGTCACTACTGCTCTGACAGAATCTCTGTAAGATTCCTTCACTGAGGAACACACTCTGGTGAAACCAGATTGCTCATAAGTTTTTAGGAATATCTTTATATAAGGCTATTCAAACACATCATATGCTATACAGAATGATGATCACTTCCATTAAATTAAACAACATTGCGATGCAACCAGCTGGCACATGCTATTTATGAACATTTTGTGTGTGTCTTATCAAACGTTTCTCTGCAGCCACAATGTGATAATTATTGCATTCATTCAATGAAATACTGTGTTGAAAAAGCCTGCTTGTGGCTGTTTAGAAACATCTTCATGTAAGTGTTCATGCAAGCCTTATCAAACATTTCACTACAGGCATGACAGAATATCTATAACATTCAATGTCTGTAAGAAGACTGCTGTGAAACCATTTTGCTTGTAGCTACTTAGGGACATCTTCATAAAACTTATCCAGCATTTCACTACGGGTGTGATAGACTATCTATAACATCCATTCACTGAAAGAACATTGTCTGGAAAACACCTAGCAAGTAGCTCTTAAGGAACATCTTCACATATGCCATTTCAAACATTTCAGTATATGCCACAAGGAACGGCTATCACTTTCTTACAATGAAAGAGCATTGTGCTTAATCAAGCCAACAGGTAGCTGTTTAGGGATATTTTCACATAAATCATATCAAACATTTGACTACAGATGTGACAATGTCTATAACATTTGTTATCTGAAAGAAAATTATGCAAAAACCATCTTCTTTTCACTGTTTAGGAACATCTGCACATAGTACACTTCAAATACTTAAGTATATTCCACACAGAGCGACTATCATTTTCACAAAATGAAAGAACACATGCTGAATCCAGTTTATGGGTAGCTGTTTAGGAACATCATATATCAAATATTTCACCACAGATGTGACAATATCTAGAACATTCATTCACTGAAAGAACACTGTGAAGAAACCATCTTGCTTGTTAGCTGTTTAAGAATATAAATAAAAGGCTCTTCAAACATATCACTTTATGCCATACAGAATGGCTATCATCTCCATAGCCAGAAAAGAATACTGTGATGAACCCAGCTTGCAAGTAATTGTTTATTAATATTTTGCTCAAGTCTTATCAGACATTTGCCTACAGTCATGACAGGATATCTTTAATGTCTATTCAATGTAATAACACTATATTTAAAAGAATTTCCTTGTAGCTGTTTAGAAACATCTTCATGTAAGACTTATTAAACATTCCTTTGCAGGAATGACAGAATCTCTAAACATTCACTCATTGAATGAACACAGGGATGAAAGCAGTTTTCTTGTAACTGTTGAGGAACATCTTCATATAAAGCTTTTCAAGCATTTCAGTATATGGCATACAGCATGGCCATACCCTTCTTACAAGGAAAGAAGGTTGTGTTTAATAGCTTTCAGGTAGATTATTAGGAGCATTTTTATGTAAGACCTATTGAACATTTAACTACAGGCATGACAGAATATCTATTACATCCATTCAATGAAAGAACACTATGGTGAAAGTGGCTTGGTTTGACTGTTAAGGAAGATCTTCATTTAAGTCCTTTTCAGCATTTCTGTATATGCCATACTAAACGGCTGTCACTATCTTATGATGAAATTATTCTGTCCTGAACACGTCTTGTTGGATTCTATTTAGGAACATCTTCATATAAGACCTCTCTAACATTTAAGCATATGCCATACAGAATGGCTCTCACTTACTTACAGTTAAAGGACACTGTGCTAAACCCGGCTTGCTGGCGGCTGTTTGAAACCTCTTCATATAAGACTTATTAAACATTTCACTACAGGCATGACAGACTAGCTATAACACTCGTTCACTGAAAGAACACTGTGGTGAAGCCAGATTACTTCTGGCGCCTTGGGAATGTCTTCGTATAAGGCTCTTCAAACACTTCATTATGCCTACAGAATGGCTATCACTTCCATATCCAGAAAGAACGTTCTGATGAAACCAGTGGCTCTTTATGAGCATTTCATTTATGTCTTATCAAACGTTTCTCTACAGCCGCAACATGATATCCATAACATTCATTCAAGGAAACCACACTATGTTGAAAAAGCTTGCTTGTAGCTGTTCAGGAACACTCTCACCTAAGACATCAAATAGTTCTCTTGAGGCATGACAGAATACGTATAACATTCATTTTCTGAATGAACACTGTGGTGAAAACACCTTGCTTGCAGCTGTTTAGGGGAATCTTCAAATAAGTCCTATCAAACATTTCACTACGGGCATGATGGAATATCTATAACATTCACTCATTGAAAGAATGCTGTGGTGAAACCAACTTCCTTGTAGCTTTTAAGGAACATCTTCATGTAAGTCTTTTCTAGCATTTCAGTATGAGCCATAGAGAACAGCTATACTTTCTTAAAATGAACAAACATTGTACCTAACTCAGCTTTCAGGTAGACTTATAGTAACATTTTCATGTAAGATTTATTGAAAATTTCACAACATGTGCGACAGAATATCTATTACATTAATTCAATGAAAGATCACTATTGTGAAACCAGCTTGCTTGTATCTCTTTAGAAATACACTCATATAAGTCTTTTCTGACATTTCAGTGTATGCCATACAAAGTAACTATCACTTTATTACAATGAAAAGTCAGTGTGCTGATCCCAGCTTGCAGGTAGCTGTAGGAACATTTTCATATATGATATAAAACATTTCACTACAGCTATAGGAGACTATATATATAAAGTTTATTAAATGAAAGAACACTGTGGTGTAACCAGATTGCTTGTAGCTATTTAGGAGTATCTTCATACAAGTCTTTTCAAACATTTCAGTGTATTCCATCCAGAATGGTTATCACTTCCATAAAATGAAAGAACGATGTTAAGAACCCAGCTGGAAAGTTGTCTTTTAGAAATATCTTTTTATAAGTCTTAACAAATATTGCGCTATGGTCATGACAGAATGATTTTAATATTCACTCAAGGAAAGAAGGATGAGCTGAACCCTTGTTTCCTAGTATCTGTTTAGGAAGAACTTCATAAAATACTTAAAAAATTACACTACAGACTTGAAAAATATCCATAAGATTCAGACACTAAAGGAACTCTGGTGAAACAAATGTGCTTACAGCTGTTTAGGGGCATATTCACATAAGACAGTTCAAACATTTCAGCATATGCCCTACAGATGACCTATCAATTACTAACAATGTGAGAACACTGTTCTAAGCCCAGTTTGCGGGTAGCTGTTTAGGAACATGTTCATATAAGACTTAACAAACATTTCATTGCATGTGGGACAGAATATATATAGCATTTGTTCACTGAGAGAAAACTGTGGTGAAACCATCTTACTTGCAGCCATTAAGGATCATCTTCGTATTAGTCATTATAACCATTTCAATATTTGCTGTTCTGATTGAATATGAGTTTCCAACAATGAAAGAAACACTGTGCTGAATCCAGCTTGCAAGTAAGTTTTAACTAACACTTCACTACAAGTGTCACAGAATATCTGCAA
This sequence comes from Equus asinus, assembly GCF_041296235.1. Classification (NCBI taxonomy): domain Eukaryota; kingdom Metazoa; phylum Chordata; class Mammalia; order Perissodactyla; family Equidae; genus Equus; species Equus asinus. Next base: position 8,525,457 of record NC_091818.1, read on the forward strand.
TATTGTTTCACTGAAAGACCTCTGTGGTGAAAGCATCTTGAAGCTATTATTAGGAACATTTTTATTTGAGACATTTCTCACATTTCAGTATATGCCATAATGAATGGGTATCATTTTCCTACAATGAAAGAACACTGTGCTAAATAGAGCTCACAGATAGCTATCTAGGAACGTTTTTACATAAGACTTATCAAACATTTTACAATAGTCGTGACAGACTATACATCACATTCAGTCACTGAAAGAAAACTGTGGAGAAACAATCTTGCTTGTATATATTTAGAAACTTCTTCATGTTCACCATTTCAAGCATTTCCATATAAGACATACTGAATGAATATCACTTTGAGACAATGATATAACGTGCTGAAGCCAGATTGCAGGCAGCTGTTTAGGAACCTTTTCCTAAGAGACTTATCATACATTTCACTACAAAGTATCTGTTACATCCATTCAGTGAAAGAACACTATTGTGAAGCCAGATTGCTGGTAGCTAATTAGGAACATCTTGATATAAGGCTTTTCTAATATTTCAGTTTATGCCAAACAGAATGACTATCATTTTCTTAAAATGAAATAACACTGTGTTGAACTCATCTTGCAGGAAGCCATTTAGGGTTTCTTCATACAAAACACCAAACATGTCACTACTGCTCTGACAGAATCTCTGTAAGATTCCTTCACTGAGGAACACACTCTGGTGAAACCAGATTGCTCATAAGTTTTTAGGAATATCTTTATATAAGGCTATTCAAACACATCATATGCTATACAGAATGATGATCACTTCCATTAAATTAAACAACATTGCGATGCAACCAGCTGGCACATGCTATTTATGAACATTTTGTGTGTGTCTTATCAAACGTTTCTCTGCAGCCACAATGTGATAATTATTGCATTCATTCAATGAAATACTGTGTTGAAAAAGGCTGCTTGTGGCTGTTTAGAAACATCTTCATGTAAGTGTTCATGCAAGCCTTATCAAACATTTCACTACAGGCATGACAGAATATCTATAACATTCAATGTCTGTAAGAAGACTGCTGTGAAACCATTTTGCTTGTAGCTACTTAGGGACATCTTCATAAAACTTATCCAGCATTTCACTACGGGTGTGATAGACTATCTATAACATCCATTCACTGAAAGAACATTGTCTGGAAAACACCTAGCAAGTAGCTCTTAAGGAACATCTTCACATATGCCATTTCAAACATTTCAGTATATGCCACAAGGAACGGCTATCACTTTCTTACAATGAAAGCGCATTGTGCTTAATCAAGCCAACAGGTAGCTGTTTAGGGATATTTTCACATAAATCATATCAAACATTTGACTACAGATGTGACAATGTCTATAACATTTGTTATCTGAAAGAAAATTATGCAAAAACCATCTTCTTTTCACTGTTTAGGAACATCTGCACATAGTACACTTCAAATACTTAAGTATATTCCACACAGAGCGACTATCATTTTCACAAAATGAAAGAACACATGCTGAATCCAGTTTATGGGTAGCTGTTTAGGAACATCATATATCAAATATTTCACCACAGATGTGACAATATCTAGAACATTCATTCACTGAAAGAACACTGTGAAGAAACCATCTTGCTTGTTAGCTGTTTAAGAATATAAATAAAAGGCTCTTCAAACATATCACTTTATGCCATACAGAATGGCTATCATCTCCATAGCCAGAAAAGAATACTGTGATGAACCCAGCTTGCAAGTAATTGTTTATTAATATTTTGCTCAAGTCTTATCAGACATTTGCCTACAGTCATGACAGGATATCTTTAATGTCTATTCAATGTAATAACACTATATTTAAAAGAATTTCCTTGTAGCTGTTTAGAAACATCTTCATGTAAGACTTATTAAACATTCCTTTGCAGGAATGACAGAATCTCTAAACATTCACTCATTGAATGAACACAGGGATGAAAGCAGTTTTCTTGTAACTGTTGAGGAACATCTTCATATAAAGCTTTTCAAGCATTTCAGTATATGGCATACAGCATGGCCATACCCTTCTTACAAGGAAAGAAGGTTGTGTTTAATAGCTTTCAGGTAGATTATTAGGAGCATTTTTATGTAAGACCTATTGAACATTTAACTACAGGCATGACAGAATATCTATTACATCCATTCAATGAAAGAACACTATGGTGAAAGTGGCTTGGTTTGACTGTTAAGGAAGATCTTCATTTAAGTCCTTTTCAGCATTTCTGTATATGCCATACTAAACGGCTGTCACTATCTTATGATGAAATTATTCTGTCCTGAACACGTCTTGTTGGATTCTATTTAGGAACATCTTCATATAAGACCTCTCTAACATTTAAGCATATGCCATACAGAATGGCTCTCACTTACTTACAGTTAAAGGACACTGTGCTAAACCCGGCTTGCTGGCGGCTGTTTGAAACCTCTTCATATAAGACTTATTAAACATTTCACTACAGGCATGACAGACTAGCTATAACACTCGTTCACTGAAAGAACACTGTGGTGAAGCCAGATTACTTCTGGCGCCTTGGGAATGTCTTCGTATAAGGCTCTTCAAACACTTCATTATGCCTACAGAATGGCTATCACTTCCATATCCAGAAAGAACGTTCTGATGAAACCAGTGGCTCTTTATGAGCATTTCATTTATGTCTTATCAAACGTTTCTCTACAGCCGCAACATGATATCCATAACATTCATTCAAGGAAACCACACTATGTTGAAAAAGCTTGCTTGTAGCTGTTCAGGAACACTCTCACCTAAGACATCAAATAGTTCTCTTGAGGCATGACAGAATACGTATAACATTCATTTTCTGAATGAACACTGTGGTGAAAACACCTTGCTTGCAGCTGTTTAGGGGAATCTTCAAATAAGTCCTATCAAACATTTCACTACGGGCATGATGGAATATCTATAACATTCACTCATTGAAAGAATGCTGTGGTGAAACCAACTTCCTTGTAGCTTTTAAGGAACATCTTCATGTAAGTCTTTTCTAGCATTTCAGTATGAGCCATAGAGAACAGCTATACTTTCTTAAAATGAACAAACATTGTACCTAACTCAGCTTTCAGGTAGACTTATAGTAACATTTTCATGTAAGATTTATTGAAAATTTCACAACATGTGCGACAGAATATCTATTACATTAATTCAATGAAAGATCACTATTGTGAAACCAGCTTGCTTGTATCTCTTTAGAAATACACTCATATAAGTCTTTTCTGACATTTCAGTGTATGCCATACAAAGTAACTATCACTTTATTACAATGAAAAGTCAGTGTGCTGATCCCAGCTTGCAGGTAGCTGTAGGAACATTTTCATATATGATATAAAACATTTCACTACAGCTATAGGAGACTATATATATAAAGTTTATTAAATGAAAGAACACTGTGGTGTAACCAGATTGCTTGTAGCTATTTAGGAGTATCTTCATACAAGTCTTTTCAAACATTTCAGTGTATTCCATCCAGAATGGTTATCACTTCCATAAAATGAAAGAACGATGTTAAGAACCCAGCTGGAAAGTTGTCTTTTAGAAATATCTTTTTATAAGTCTTAACAAATATTGCGCTATGGTCATGACAGAATGATTTTAATATTCACTCAAGGAAAGAAGGATGAGCTGAACCCTTGTTTCCTAGTATCTGTTTAGGAAGAACTTCATAAAATACTTAAAAAATTACACTACAGACTTGAAAAATATCCATAAGATTCAGACACTAAAGGAACTCTGGTGAAACAAATGTGCTTACAGCTGTTTAGGGGCATATTCACATAAGACAGTTCAAACATTTCAGCATATGCCCTACAGATGACCTATCAATTACTAACAATGTGAGAACGCTGTTCTAAGCCCAGTTTGCGGGTAGCTGTTTAGGAACATGTTCATATAAGACTTAACAAACATTTCATTGCATGTGGGACAGAATATATATAGCATTTGTTCACTGAGAGAAAACTGTGGTGAAACCATCTTACTTGCAGCCATTAAGGATCATCTTCGTATTAGTCATTATAACCATTTCAATATTTGCTGTTCTGATTGAATATGAGTTTCCAACAATGAAAGAAACACTGTGCTGAATCCAGCTTGCAAGTAAGTTTTAACTAACACTTCACTACAAGTGTCACAGAATATCTGCAATATTGTTTCACTGAAAGAACTCTGTGGTGAAAGCATCTTGAAGCTATTATTAGGAACATTTTTATTTGAGACATTTCTCACATTTCAGTATATGCCATAATGAATGGGTATCATTTTCCTACAATGAAAGAACACTGTGCTAAATAGAGCTCACAGATAGCTATCTAGGAACGTTTTTACATAAGACTTATCAAACATTTTACAATAGTCGTGACAGACTATACATCACATTCAGTCACTGAAAGAAAACTGTGGAGAAACAATCTTGCTTGTATATATTTAGAAACTTCTTCATGTTCACCATTTCAAGCATTTCCATATAAGACATACTGAATGAATATCACTTTGAGACAATGATATAACGTGCTGAAGCCAGATTGCAGGCAGCTGTTTAGGAACCTTTTCCTAAGAGACTTATCATACATTTCACTACAAAGTATCTGTTACATCCATTCAGTGAAAGAACACTATTGTGAAGCCAGATTGCTGGTAGCTAATTAGGAACATCTTGATATAAGGCTTTTCTAATATTTCAGTTTATGCCAAACAGAATGACTATCATTTTCTTAAAATGAAATAACACTGTGTTGAACTCATCTTGCAGGAAGCCATTTAGGGTTTCTTCATACAAAACACCAAACATGTCACTACTGCTCTGACAGAATCTCTGTAAGATTCCTTCACTGAGGAACACACTCTGGTGAAACCAGATTGCTCATAAGTTTTTAGGAATATCTTTATATAAGGCTATTCAAACACATCATATGCTATACAGAATGATGATCACTTCCATTAAATTAAACAACATTGCGATGCAACCAGCTGGCACATGCTATTTATGAACATTTTGTGTGTGTCTTATCAAACGTTTCTCTGCAGCCACAATGTGATAATTATTGCATTCATTCAATGAAATACTGTGTTGAAAAAGGCTGCTTGTGGCTGTTTAGAAACATCTTCATGTAAGTGTTCATGCAAGCCTTATCAAACATTTCACTACAGGCATGACAGAATATCTATAACATTCAATGTCTGTAAGAAGACTGCTGTGAAACCATTTTGCTTGTAGCTACTTAGGGACATCTTCATAAAACTTATCCAGCATTTCACTACGGGTGTGATAGACTATCTATAACATCCATTCACTGAAAGAACATTGTCTGGAAAACACCTAGCAAGTAGCTCTTAAGGAACATCTTCACATATGCCATTTCAAACATTTCAGTATATGCCACAAGGAACGGCTATCACTTTCTTACAATGAAAGCGCATTGTGCTTAATCAAGCCAACAGGTAGCTGTTTAGGGATATTTTCACATAAATCATATCAAACATTTGACTACAGATGTGACAATGTCTATAACATTTGTTATCTGAAAGAAAATTATGCAAAAACCATCTTCTTTTCACTGTTTAGGAACATCTGCACATAGTACACTTCAAATACTTAAGTATATTCCACACAGAGCGACTATCATTTTCACAAAATGAAAGAACACATGCTGAATCCAGTTTATGGGTAGCTGTTTAGGAACATCATATATCAAATATTTCACCACAGATGTGACAATATCTAGAACATTCATTCACTGAAAGAACACTGTGAAGAAACCATCTTGCTTGTTAGCTGTTTAAGAATATAAATAAAAGGCTCTTCAAACATATCACTTTATGCCATACAGAATGGCTATCATCTCCATAGCCAGAAAAGAATACTGTGATGAACCCAGCTTGCAAGTAATTGTTTATTAATATTTTGCTCAAGTCTTATCAGACATTTGCCTACAGTCATGACAGGATATCTTTAATGTCTATTCAATGTAATAACACTATATTTAAAAGAATTTCCTTGTAGCTGTTTAGAAACATCTTCATGTAAGACTTATTAAACATTCCTTTGCAGGAATGACAGAATCTCTAAACATTCACTCATTGAATGAACACAGGGATGAAAGCAGTTTTCTTGTAACTGTTGAGGAACATCTTCATATAAAGCTTTTCAAGCATTTCAGTATATGGCATACAGCATGGCCATACCCTTCTTACAAGGAAAGAAGGTTGTGTTTAATAGCTTTCAGGTAGATTATTAGGAGCATTTTTATGTAAGACCTATTGAACTTTTAACTACAGGCATGACAGAATATCTATTACATCCATTCAATGAAAGAACACTATGGTGAAAGTGGCTTGGTTTGACTGTTAAGGAAGATCTTCATTTAAGTCCTTTTCAGCATTTCTGTATATGCCATACTAAACGGCTGTCACTATCTTATGATGAAATTATTCTGTCCTGAACACGTCTTGTTGGATTCTATTTAGGAACATCTTCATATAAGACCTCTCTAACATTTAAGCATATGCCATACAGAATGGCTCTCACTTACTTACAGTTAAAGGACACTGTGCTAAACCCGGCTTGCTGGCGGCTGTTTGAAACCTCTTCATATAAGACTTATTAAACATTTCACTACAGGCATGACAGACTAGCTATAACACTCGTTCACTGAAAGAACACTGTGGTGAAGCCAGATTACTTCTGGCGCCTTGGGAATGTCTTCGTATAAGGCTCTTCAAACACTTCATTATGCCTACAGAATGGCTATCACTTCCATATCCAGAAAGAACGTTCTGATGAAACCAGTGGCTCTTTATGAGCATTTCATTTATGTCTTATCAAACGTTTCTCTACAGCCGCAACATGATATCCATAACATTCATTCAAGGAAACCACACTATGTTGAAAAAGCTTGCTTGTAGCTGTTCAGGAACACTCTCACCTAAGACATCAAATAGTTCTCTTGAGGCATGACAGAATACGTATAACATTCATTTTCTGAATGAACACTGTGGTGAAAACACCTTGCTTGCAGCTGTTTAGGGGAATCTTCAAATAAGTCCTATCAAACATTTCACTACGGGCATGATGGAATATCTATAACATTCACTCATTGAAAGAATGCTGTGGTGAAACCAACTTCCTTGTAGCTTTTAAGGAACATCTTCATGTAAGTCTTTTCTAGCATTTCAGTATGAGCCATAGAGAACAGCTATACTTTCTTAAAATGAACAAACATTGTACCTAACTCAGCTTTCAGGTAGACTTATAGTAACATTTTCATGTAAGATTTATTGAAAATTTCACAACATGTGCGACAGAATATCTATTACATTAATTCAATGAAAGATCACTATTGTGAAACCAGCTTGCTTGTATCTCTTTAGAAATACACTCATATAAGTCTTTTCTGACATTTCAGTGTATGCCATACAAAGTAACTATCACTTTATTACAATGAAAAGTCAGTGTGCTGATCCCAGCTTGCAGGTAGCTGTAGGAACATTTTCATATATGATATAAAACATTTCACTACAGCTATAGGAGACTATATATATAAAGTTTATTAAATGAAAGAACACTGTGGTGTAACCAGATTGCTTGTAGCTATTTAGGAGTATCTTCATACAAGTCTTTTCAAACATTTCAGTGTATTCCATCCAGAATGGTTATCACTTCCATAAAATGAAAGAACGATGTTAAGAACCCAGCTGGAAAGTTGTCTTTTAGAAATATCTTTTTATAAGTCTTAACAAATATTGCGCTATGGTCATGACAGAATGATTTTAATATTCACTCAAGGAAAGAAGGATGAGCTGAACCCTTGTTTCCTAGTATCTGTTTAGGAAGAACTTCATAAAATACTTAAAAAATTACACTACAGACTTGAAAAATATCCATAAGATTCAGACACTAAAGGAACTCTGGTGAAACAAATGTGCTTACAGCTGTTTAGGGGCATATTCACATAAGACAGTTCAAACATTTCAGCATATGCCCTACAGATGACCTATCAATTACTAACAATGTGAGAACGCTGTTCTAAGCCCAGTTTGCGGGTAGCTGTTTAGGAACATGTTCATATAAGACTTAACAAACATTTCATTGCATGTGGGACAGAATATATATAGCATTTGTTCACTGAGAGAAAACTGTGGTGAAACCATCTTACTTGCAGCCATTAAGGATCATCTTCGTATTAGTCATTATAACCATTTCAATATTTGCTGTTCTGATTGAATATGAGTTTCCAACAATGAAAGAAACACTGTGCTGAATCCAGCTTGCAAGTAAGTTTTAACTAACACTTCACTACAAGTGTCACAGAATATCTGCAATATTGTTTCACTGAAAGACCTCTGTGGTGAAAGCATCTTGAAGCTATTATTAGGAACATTTGTATTTAAGACATTTCTCACATTTCAGTATATGCCATAATGAATGGGTATCATTTTCCTACAATGAAAGAACACTGTGCTAAATAGAGCTCACAGATAGCTATCTAGGAACGTTTTTACATAAGACTTATCAAACATTTTACAATAGTCGTGACAGACTATACATCACATTCAGTCACTGAAAGAAAACTGTGGAGAAACAATCTTGCTTGTATATATTTAGAAACTTCTTCATGTTCACCATTTCAAGCATTTCCATATAAGACATACTGAATGAATATCACTTTGAGACAATGATATAACGTGCTGAAGCCAGATTGCAGGCAGCTGTTTAGGAACCTTTTCCTAAGAGACTTATCATACATTTCACTACAAAGTATCTGTTACATCCATTCAGTGAAAGAACACTATTGTGAAGCCAGATTGCTGGTAGCTAATTAGGAACATCTTGATATAAGGCTTTTCTAATATTTCAGTTTATGCCAAACAGAATGACTATCATTTTCTTAAAATGAAATAACACTGTGTTGAACTCATCTTGCAGGAAGCCATTTAGGGTTTCTTCATACAAAACACCAAACATGTCACTACTGCTCTGACAGAATCTCTGTAAGATTCCTTCACTGAGGAACACACTCTGGTGAAACCAGATTGCTCATAAGTTTTTAGGAATATCTTTATATAAGGCTATTCAAACACATCATATGCTATACAGAATGATGATCACTTCCATTAAATTAAACAACATTGCGATGCAACCAGCTGGCACATGCTATTTATGAACATTTTGTGTGTGTCTTATCAAACGTTTCTCTGCAGCCACAATGTGATAATTATTGCATTCATTCAATGAAATACTGTGTTGAAAAAGCCTGCTTGTGGCTGTTTAGAAACATCTTCATGTAAGTGTTCATGCAAGCCTTATCAAACATTTCACTACAGGCATGACAGAATATCTATAACATTCAATGTCTGTAAGAAGACTGCTGTGAAACCATTTTGCTTGTAGCTACTTAGGGACATCTTCATAAAACTTATCCAGCATTTCACTACGGGTGTGATAGACTATCTATAACATCCATTCACTGAAAGAACATTGTCTGGAAAACACCTAGCAAGTAGCTCTTAAGGAACATCTTCACATATGCCATTTCAAACATTTCAGTATATGCCACAAGGAACGGCTATCACTTTCTTACAATGAAAGCGCATTGTGCTTAATCAAGCCAACAGGTAGCTGTTTAGGGATATTTTCACATAAATCATATCAAACATTTGACTACAGATGTGACAATGTCTATAACATTTGTTATCTGAAAGAAAATTATGCAAAAACCATCTTCTTTTCACTGTTTAGGAACATCTGCACATAGTACACTTCAAATACTTAAGTATATTCCACACAGAGCGACTATCATTTTCACAAAATGAAAGAACACATGCTGAATCCAGTTTATGGGTAGCTGTTTAGGAACATCATATATCAAATATTTCACCACAGATGTGACAATATCTAGAACATTCATTCACTGAAAGAACACTGTGAAGAAACCATCTTGCTTGTTAGCTGTTTAAGAATATAAATAAAAGGCTCTTCAAACATATCACTTTATGCCATACAGAATGGCTATCATCTCCATAGCCAGAAAAGAATACTGTGATGAACCCAGCTTGCAAGTAATTGTTTATTAATATTTTGCTCAAGTCTTATCAGACATTTGCCTACAGTCATGACAGGATATCTTTAATGTCTATTCAATGTAATAACACTATATTTAAAAGAATTTCCTTGTAGCTGTTTAGAAACATCTTCATGTAAGACTTATTAAACATTCCTTTGCAGGAATGACAGAATCTCTAAACATTCACTCATTGAATGAACACAGGGATGAAAGCAGTTTTCTTGTAACTGTTGAGGAACATCTTCATATAAAGCTTTTCAAGCATTTCAGTATATGGCATACAGCATGGCCATACCCTTCTTACAAGGAAAGAAGGTTGTGTTTAATAGCTTTCAGGTAGATTATTAGGAGCATTTTTATGTAAGACCTATTGAACATTTAACTACAGGCATGACAGAATATCTATTACATCCATTCAATGAAAGAACACTATGGTGAAAGTGGCTTGGTTTGACTGTTAAGGAAGATCTTCATTTAAGTCCTTTTCAGCATTTCTGTATATGCCATACTAAACGGCTGTCACTATCTTATGATGAAATTATTCTGTCCTGAACACGTCTTGTTGGATTCTATTTAGGAACATCTTCATATAAGACCTCTCTAACATTTAAGCATATGCCATACAGAATGGCTCTCACTTACTTACAGTTAAAGGACACTGTGCTAAACCCGGCTTGCTGGCGGCTGTTTGAAACCTCTTCATATAAGACTTATTAAACATTTCACTACAGGCATGACAGACTAGCTATAACACTCGTTCACTGAAAGAACACTGTGGTGAAGCCAGATTACTTCTGGCGCCTTGGGAATGTCTTCGTATAAGGCTCTTCAAACACTTCATTATGCCTACAGAATGGCTATCACTTCCATATCCAGAAAGAACGTTCTGATGAAACCAGTGGCTCTTTATGAGCATTTCATTTATGTCTTATCAAACGTTTCTCTACAGCCGCAACATGATATCCATAACATTCATTCAAGGAAACCACACTATGTTGAAAAAGCTTGCTTGTAGCTGTTCAGGAACACTCTCACCTAAGACATCAAATAGTTCTCTTGAGGCATGACAGAATACGTATAACATTCATTTTCTGAATGAACACTGTGGTGAAAACACCTTGCTTGCAGCTGTTTAGGGGAATCTTCAAATAAGTCCTATCAAACATTTCACTACGGGCATGATGGAATATCTATAACATTCACTCATTGAAAGAATGCTGTGGTGAAACCAACTTCCTTGTAGCTTTTAAGGAACATCTTCATGTAAGTCTTTTCTAGCATTTCAGTATGAGCCATAGAGAACAGCTATACTTTCTTAAAATGAACAAACATTGTACCTAACTCAGCTTTCAGGTAGACTTATAGTAACATTTTCATGTAAGATTTATTGAAAATTTCACAACATGTGCGACAGAATATCTATTACATTAATTCAATGAAAGATCACTATTGTGAAACCAGCTTGCTTGTATCTCTTTAGAAATACACTCATATAAGTCTTTTCTGACATTTCAGTGTATGCCATACAAAGTAACTATCACTTTATTACAATGAAAAGTCAGTGTGCTGATCCCAGCTTGCAGGTAGCTGTAGGAACATTTTCATATATGATATAAAACATTTCACTACAGCTATAGGAGACTATATATATAAAGTTTATTAAATGAAAGAACACTGTGGTGTAACCAGATTGCTTGTAGCTATTTAGGAGTATCTTCATACAAGTCTTTTCAAACATTTCAGTGTATTCCATCCAGAATGGTTATCACTTCCATAAAATGAAAGAACGATGTTAAGAACCCAGCTGGAAAGTTGTCTTTTAGAAATATCTTTTTATAAGTCTTAACAAATATTGCGCTATGGTCATGACAGAATGATTTTAATATTCACTCAAGGAAAGAAGGATGAGCTGAACCCTTGTTTCCTAGTATCTGTTTAGGAAGAACTTCATAAAATACTTAAAAAATTACACTACAGACTTGAAAAATATCCATAAGATTCAGACACTAAAGGAACTCTGGTGAAACAAATGTGCTTACAGCTGTTTAGGGGCATATTCACATAAGACAGTTCAAACATTTCAGCATATGCCCTACAGATGACCTATCAATTACTAACAATGTGAGAACGCTGTTCTAAGCCCAGTTTGCGGGTAGCTGTTTAGGAACATGTTCATATAAGACTTAACAAACATTTCATTGCATGTGGGACAGAATATATATAGCATTTGTTCACTGAGAGAAAACTGTGGTGAAACCATCTTACTTGCAGCCATTAAGGATCATCTTCGTATTAGTCATTATAACCATTTCAATATTTGCTGTTCTGATTGAATATGAGTTTCCAACAATGAAAGAAACACTGTGCTGAATCCAGCTTGCAAGTAAGTTTTAACTAACACTTCACTACAAGTGTCACAGAATATCTGCAATATTGTTTCACTGAAAGACCTCTGTGGTGAAAGCATCTTGAAGCTATTATTAGGAACATTTGTATTTGAGACATTTCTCACATTTCAGTATATGCCATAATGAATGGGTATCATTTTCCTACAATGAAAGAACACTGTGCTAAATAGAGCTCACAGATAGCTATCTAGGAACGTTTTTACATAAGACTTATCAAACATTTTACAATAGTCGTGACAGACTATACATCACATTCAGTCACTGAAAGAAAACTGTGGAGAAACAATCTTGCTTGTATATATTTAGAAACTTCTTCATGTTCACCATTTCAAGCATTTCCATATAAGACATACTGAATGAATATCACTTTGAGACAATGATATAACGTGCTGAAGCCAGATTGCAGGCAGCTGTTTAGGAACCTTTTCCTAAGAGACTTATCATACATTTCACTACAAAGTATCTGTTACATCCATTCAGTGAAAGAACACTATTGTGAAGCCAGATTGCTGGTAGCTAATTAGGAACATCTTGATATAAGGCTTTTCTAATATTTCAGTTTATGCCAAACAGAATGACTATCATTTTCTTAAAATGAAATAACACTGTGTTGAACTCATCTTGCAGGAAGCCATTTAGGGTTTCTTCATACAAAACACCAAACATGTCACTACTGCTCTGACAGAATCTCTGTAAGATTCCTTCACTGAGGAACACACTCTGGTGAAACCAGATTGCTCATAAGTTTTTAGGAATATCTTTATATAAGGCTATTCAAACACATCATATGCTATACAGAATGATGATCACTTCCATTAAATTAAACAACATTGCGATGCAACCAGCTGGCACATGCTATTTATGAACATTTTGTGTGTGTCTTATCAAACGTTTCTCTGCAGCCACAATGTGATAATTATTGCATTCATTCAATGAAATACTGTGTTGAAAAAGCCTGCTTGTGGCTGTTTAGAAACATCTTCATGTAAGTGTTCATGCAAGCCTTATCAAACATTTCACTACAGGCATGACAGAATATCTATAACATTCAATGTCTGTAAGAAGACTGCTGTGAAACCATTTTGCTTGTAGCTACTTAGGGACATCTTCATAAAACTTATCCAGCATTTCACTACGGGTGTGATAGACTATCTATAACATCCATTCACTGAAAGAACATTGTCTGGAAAACACCTAGCAAGTAGCTCTTAAGGAACATCTTCACATATGCCATTTCAAACATTTCAGTATATGCCACAAGGAACGGCTATCACTTTCTTACAATGAAAGCGCATTGTGCTTAATCAAGCCAACAGGTAGCTGTTTAGGGATATTTTCACATAAATCATATCAAACATTTGACTACAGATGTGACAATGTCTATAACATTTGTTATCTGAAAGAAAATTATACAAAAACCATCTTCTTTTCACTGTTTAGGAACATCTGCACATAGTACACTTCAAATACTTAAGTATATTCCACACAGAGCGACTATCATTTTCACAAAATGAAAGAACACATGCTGAATCCAGTTTATGGGTAGCTGTTTAGGAACATCATATATCAAATATTTCACCACAGATGTGACAATATCTAGAACATTCATTCACTGAAAGAACACTGTGAAGAAACCATCTTGCTTGTTAGCTGTTTAAGAATATAAATAAAAGGCTCTTCAAACATATCACTTTATGCCATACAGAATGGCTATCATCTCCATAGCCAGAAAAGAATACTGTGATGAACCCAGCTTGCAAGTAATTGTTTATTAATATTTTGCTCAAGTCTTATCAGACATTTGCCTACAGTCATGACAGGATATCTTTAATGTCTATTCAATGTAATAACACTATATTTAAAAGAATTTCCTTGTAGCTGTTTAGAAACATCTTCATGTAAGACTTATTAAACATTCCTTTGCAGGAATGACAGAATCTCTAAACATTCACTCATTGAATGAACACAGGGATGAAAGCAGTTTTCTTGTAACTGTTGAGGAACATCTTCATATAAAGCTTTTCAAGCATTTCAGTATATGGCATACAGCATGGCCATACCCTTCTTACAAGGAAAGAAGGTTGTGTTTAATAGCTTTCAGGTAGATTATTAGGAGCATTTTTATGTAAGACCTATTGAACATTTAACTACAGGCATGACAGAATATCTATTACATCCATTCAATGAAAGAACACTATGGTGAAAGTGGCTTGGTTTGACTGTTAAGGAAGATCTTCATTTAAGTCCTTTTCAGCATTTCTGTATATGCCATACTAAACGGCTGTCACTATCTTATGATGAAATTATTCTGTCCTGAACACGTCTTGTTGGATTCTATTTAGGAACATCTTCATATAAGACCTCTCTAACATTTAAGCATATGCCATACAGAATGGCTCTCACTTACTTACAGTTAAAGGACACTGTGCTAAACCCGGCTTGCTGGCGGCTGTTTGAAACCTCTTCATATAAGACTTATTAAACATTTCACTACAGGCATGACAGACTAGCTATAACACTCGTTCACTGAAAGAACACTGTGGTGAAGCCAGATTACTTCTGGCGCCTTGGGAATGTCTTCGTATAAGGCTCTTCAAACACTTCATTATGCCTACAGAATGGCTATCACTTCCATATCCAGAAAGAACGTTCTGATGAAACCAGTGGCTCTTTATGAGCATTTCATTTATGTCTTATCAAACGTTTCTCTACAGCCGCAACATGATATCCATAACATTCATTCAAGGAAACCACACTATGTTGAAAAAGCTTGCTTGTAGCTGTTCAGGAACACTCTCACCTAAGACATCAAATAGTTCTCTTGAGGCATGACAGAATACGTATAACATTCATTTTCTGAATGAACACTGTGGTGAAAACACCTTGCTTGCAGCTGTTTAGGGGAATCTTCAAATAAGTCCTATCAAACATTTCACTACGGGCATGATGGAATATCTATAACATTCACTCATTGAAAGAATGCTGTGGTGAAACCAACTTCCTTGTAGCTTTTAAGGAACATCTTCATGTAAGTCTTTTCTAGCATTTCAGTATGAGCCATAGAGAACAGCTATACTTTCTTAAAATGAACAAACATTGTACCTAACTCAGCTTTCAGGTAGACTTATAGTAACATTTTCATGTAAGATTTATTGAAAATTTCACAACATGTGCGACAGAATATCTATTACATTAATTCAATGAAAGATCACTATTGTGAAACCAGCTTGCTTGTATCTCTTTAGAAATACACTCATATAAGTCTTTTCTGACATTTCAGTGTATGCCATACAAAGTAACTATCACCTTATTACAATGAAAAGTCAGTGTGCTGATCCCAGCTTGCAGGTAGCTGTAGGAACCTTTTCATATATGATATAAAACATTTCACTACAGCTATAGGAGACTATATATAAAGTTTATTAAATGAAAGAACACTGTGGTGTAACCAGATTGCTTGTAGCTATTTAGGAGTATCTTCATACAAGTCTTTTCAAACATTTCAGTGTATTCCATCCAGAATGGTTATCACTTCCATAAAATGAAAGAACGATGTTAAGAACCCAGCTGGAAAGTTGTCTTTTAGAAATATCTTTTTATAAGTCTTAACAAATATTGCGCTATGGTCATGACAGAATGATTTTAATATTCACTCAAGGAAAGAAGGATGAGCTGAACCCTTGTTTCCTAGTATCTGTTTAGGAAGAACTTCATAAAATACTTAAAAAATTACACTACAGACTTGAAAAATATCCATAAGATTCAGACACTAAAGGAACTCTGGTGAAACAAATGTGCTTACAGCTGTTTAGGGGCATATTCACATAAGACAGTTCAAACATTTCAGCATATGCCCTACAGATGACCTATCAATTACTAACAATGTGAGAACGCTGTTCTAAGCCCAGTTTGCGGGTAGCTGTTTAGGAACATGTTCATATAAGACTTAACAAACATTTCATTGCATGTGGGACAGAATATATATAGCATTTGTTCACTGAGAGAAAACTGTGGTGAAACCATCTTACTTGCAGCCATTAAGGATCATCTTCGTATTAGTCATTATAACCATTTCAATATTTGCTGTTCTGATTGAATATGAGTTTCCAACAATGAAAGAAACACTGTGCTGAATCCAGCTTGCAAGTAAGTTTTAACTAACACTTCACTACAAGTGTCACAGAATATCTGCAATATTGTTTCACTGAAAGACCTCTGTGGTGAAAGCATCTTGAAGCTATTATTAGGAACATTTTTATTTGAGACATTTCTCACATTTCAGTATATGCCATAATGAATGGGTATCATTTTCCTACAATGAAAGAACACTGTGCTAAATAGAGCTCACAGATAGCTATCTAGGAACGTTTTTACATAAGACTTATCAAACATTTTACAATAGTCGTGACAGACTATACATCACATTCAGTCACTGAAAGAAAACTGTGGAGAAACAATCTTGCTTGTATATATTTAGAAACTTCTTCATGTTCACCATTTCAAGCATTTCCATATAAGACATACTGAATGAATATCACTTTGAGACAATGATATAACGTGCTGAAGCCAGATTGCAGGCAGCTGTTTAGGAACCTTTTCCTAAGAGACTTATCATACATTTCACTACAAAGTATCTGTTACATCCATTCAGTGAAAGAACACTATTGTGAAGCCAGATTGCTGGTAGCTAATTAGGAACATCTTGATATAAGGCTTTTCTAATATTTCAGTTTATGCCAAACAGAATGACTATCATTTTCTTAAAATGAAATAACACTGTGTTGAACTCATCTTGCAGGAAGCCATTTAGGGTTTCTTCATACAAAACACCAAACATGTCACTACTGCTCTGACAGAATCTCTGTAAGATTCCTTCACTGAGGAACACACTCTGGTGAAACCAGATTGCTCATAAGTTTTTAGGAATATCTTTATATAAGGCTATTCAAACACATCATATGCTATACAGAATGATGATCACTTCCATTAAATTAAACAACATTGCGATGCAACCAGCTGGCACATGCTATTTATGAACATTTTGTGTGTGTCTTATCAAACGTTTCTCTGCAGCCACAATGTGATAATTATTGCATTCATTCAATGAAATACTGTGTTGAAAAAGCCTGCTTGTGGCTGTTTAGAAACATCTTCATGTAAGTGTTCATGCAAGCCTTATCAAACATTTCACTACAGGCATGACAGAATATCTATAACATTCAATGTCTGTAAGAAGACTGCTGTGAAACCATTTTGCTTGTAGCTACTTAGGGACATCTTCATAAAACTTATCCAGCATTTCACTACGGGTGTGATAGACTATCTATAACATCCATTCACTGAAAGAACATTGTCTGGAAAACACCTAGCAAGTAGCTCTTAAGGAACATCTTCACATATGCCATTTCAAACATTTCAGTATATGCCACAAGGAACGGCTATCACTTTCTTACAATGAAAGCGCATTGTGCTTAATCAAGCCAACAGGTAGCTGTTTAGGGATATTTTCACATAAATCATATCAAACATTTGACTACAGATGTGACAATGTCTATAACATTTGTTATCTGAAAGAAAATTATGCAAAAACCATCTTCTTTTCACTGTTTAGGAACATCTGCACATAGTACACTTCAAATACTTAAGTATATTCCACACAGAGCGACTATCATTTTCACAAAATGAAAGAACACATGCTGAATCCAGTTTATGGGTAGCTGTTTAGGAACATCATATATCAAATATTTCACCACAGATGTGACAATATCTAGAACATTCATTCACTGAAAGAACACTGTGAAGAAACCATCTTGCTTGTTAGCTGTTTAAGAATATAAATAAAAGGCTCTTCAAACATATCACTTTATGCCATACAGAATGGCTATCATCTCCATAGCCAGAAAAGAATACTGTGATGAACCCAGCTTGCAAGTAATTGTTTATTAATATTTTGCTCAAGTCTTATCAGACATTTGCCTACAGTCATGACAGGATATCTTTAATGTCTATTCAATGTAATAACACTATATTTAAAAGAATTTCCTTGTAGCTGTTTAGAAACATCTTCATGTAAGACTTATTAAACATTCCTTTGCAGGAATGACAGAATCTCTAAACATTCACTCATTGAATGAACACAGGGATGAAAGCAGTTTTCTTGTAACTGTTGAGGAACATCTTCATATAAAGCTTTTCAAGCATTTCAGTATATGGCATACAGCATGGCCATACCCTTCTTACAAGGAAAGAAGGTTGTGTTTAATAGCTTTCAGGTAGATTATTAGGAGCATTTTTATGTAAGACCTATTGAACATTTAACTACAGGCATGACAGAATATCTATTACATCCATTCAATGAAAGAACACTATGGTGAAAGTGGCTTGGTTTGACTGTTAAGGAAGATCTTCATTTAAGTCCTTTTCAGCATTTCTGTATATGCCATACTAAACGGCTGTCACTATCTTATGATGAAATTATTCTGTCCTGAACACGTCTTGTTGGATTCTATTTAGGAACATCTTCATATAAGACCTCTCTAACATTTAAGCATATGCCATACAGAATGGCTCTCACTTACTTACAGTTAAAGGACACTGTGCTAAACCCGGCTTGCTGGCGGCTGTTTGAAACCTCTTCATATAAGACTTATTAAACATTTCACTACAGGCATGACAGACTAGCTATAACACTCGTTCACTGAAAGAACACTGTGGTGAAGCCAGATTACTTCTGGCGCCTTGGGAATGTCTTCGTATAAGGCTCTTCAAACACTTCATTATGCCTACAGAATGGCTATCACTTCCATATCCAGAAAGAACGTTCTGATGAAACCAGTGGCTCTTTATGAGCATTTCATTTATGTCTTATCAAACGTTTCTCTACAGCCGCAACATGATATCCATAACATTCATTCAAGGAAACCACACTATGTTGAAAAAGCTTGCTTGTAGCTGTTCAGGAACACTCTCACCTAAGACATCAAATAGTTCTCTTGAGGCATGACAGAATACGTATAACATTCATTTTCTGAATGAACACTGTGGTGAAAACACCTTGCTTGCAGCTGTTTAGGGGAATCTTCAAATAAGTCCTATCAAACATTTCACTACGGGCATGATGGAATATCTATAACATTCACTCATTGAAAGAATGCTGTGGTGAAACCAACTTCCTTGTAGCTTTTAAGGAACATCTTCATGTAAGTCTTTTCTAGCATTTCAGTATGAGCCATAGAGAACAGCTATACTTTCTTAAAATGAACAAACATTGTACCTAACTCAGCTTTCAGGTAGACTTATAGTAACATTTTCATGTAAGATTTATTGAAAATTTCACAACATGTGCGACAGAATATCTATTACATTAATTCAATGAAAGATCACTATTGTGAAACCAGCTTGCTTGTATCTCTTTAGAAATACACTCATATAAGTCTTTTCTGACATTTCAGTGTATGCCATACAAAGTAACTATCACTTTATTACAATGAAAAGTCAGTGTGCTGATCCCAGCTTGCAGGTAGCTGTAGGAACCTTTTCATATATGATATAAAACATTTCACTACAGCTATAGGAGACTATATATATAAAGTTTATTAAATGAAAGAACACTGTGGTGTAACCAGATTGCTTGTAGCTATTTAGGAGTATCTTCATACAAGTCTTTTCAAACATTTCAGTGTATTCCATCCAGAATGGTTATCACTTCCATAAAATGAAAGAACGATGTTAAGAACCCAGCTGGAAAGTTGTCTTTTAGAAATATCTTTTTATAAGTCTTAACAAATATTGCGCTATGGTCATGACAGAATGATTTTAATATTCACTCAAGGAAAGAAGGATGAGCTGAACCCTTGTTTCCTAGTATCTGTTTAGGAAGAACTTCATAAAATACTTAAAAAATTACACTACAGACTTGAAAAATATCCATAAGATTCAGACACTAAAGGAACTCTGGTGAAACAAATGTGCTTACAGCTGTTTAGGGGCATATTCACATAAGACAGTTCAAACATTTCAGCATATGCCCTACAGATGACCTATCAATTACTAACAATGTGAGAACACTGTTCTAAGCCCAGTTTGCGGGTAGCTGTTTAGGAACATGTTCATATAAGACTTAACAAACATTTCATTGCATGTGGGACAGAATATATATAGCATTTGTTCACTGAGAGAAAACTGTGGTGAAACCATCTTACTTGCAGCCATTAAGGATCATCTTCGTATTAGTCATTATAACCATTTCAATATTTGCTGTTCTGATTGAATATGAGTTTCCAACAATGAAAGAAACACTGTGCTGAATCCAGCTTGCAAGTAAGTTTTAACTAACACTTCACTACAAGTGTCACAGAATATCTGCAATATTGTTTCACTGAAAGACCTCTGTGGTGAAAGCATCTTGAAGCTATTATTAGGAACATTTGTATTTAAGACATTTCTCACATTTCAGTATATGCCATAATGAATGGGTATCATTTTCCTACAATGAAAGAACACTGTGCTAAATAGAGCTCACAGATAGCTATCTAGGAACGTTTTTACATAAGACTTATCAAACATTTTACAATAGTCGTGACAGACTATACATCACATTCAGTCACTGAAAGAAAACTGTGGAGAAACAATCTTGCTTGTATATATTTAGAAACTTCTTCATGTTCACCATTTCAAGCATTTCCATATAAGACATACTGAATGAATATCACTTTGAGACAATGATATAACGTGCTGAAGCCAGATTGCAGGCAGCTGTTTAGGAACCTTTTCCTAAGAGACTTATCATACATTTCACTACAAAGTATCTGTTACATCCATTCAGTGAAAGAACACTATTGTGAAGCCAGATTGCTGGTAGCTAATTAGGAACATCTTGATATAAGGCTTTTCTAATATTTCAGTTTATGCCAAACAGAATGACTATCATTTTCTTAAAATGAAATAACACTGTGTTGAACTCATCTTGCAGGAAGCCATTTAGGGTTTCTTCATACAAAACACCAAACATGTCACTACTGCTCTGACAGAATCTCTGTAAGATTCCTTCACTGAGGAACACACTCTGGTGAAACCAGATTGCTCATAAGTTTTTAGGAATATCTTTATATAAGGCTATTCAAACACATCATATGCTATACAGAATGATGATCACTTCCATTAAATTAAACAACATTGCGATGCAACCAGCTGGCACATGCTATTTATGAACATTTTGTGTGTGTCTTATCAAACGTTTCTCTGCAGCCACAATGTGATAATTATTGCATTCATTCAATGAAATACTGTGTTGAAAAAGCCTGCTTGTGGCTGTTTAGAAACATCTTCATGTAAGTGTTCATGCAAGCCTTATCAAACATTTCACTACAGGCATGACAGAATATCTATAACATTCAATGTCTGTAAGAAGACTGCTGTGAAACCATTTTGCTTGTAGCTACTTAGGGACATCTTCATAAAACTTATCCAGCATTTCACTACGGGTGTGATAGACTATCTATAACATCCATTCACTGAAAGAACATTGTCTGGAAAACACCTAGCAAGTAGCTCTTAAGGAACATCTTCACATATGCCATTTCAAACATTTCAGTATATGCCACAAGGAACGGCTATCACTTTCTTACAATGAAAGCGCATTGTGCTTAATCAAGCCAACAGGTAGCTGTTTAGGGATATTTTCACATAAATCATATCAAACATTTGACTACAGATGTGACAATGTCTATAACATTTGTTATCTGAAAGAAAATTATGCAAAAACCATCTTCTTTTCACTGTTTAGGAACATCTGCACATAGTACACTTCAAATACTTAAGTATATTCCACACAGAGCGACTATCATTTTCACAAAATGAAAGAACACATGCTGAATCCAGTTTATGGGTAGCTGTTTAGGAACATCATATATCAAATATTTCACCACAGATGTGACAATATCTAGAACATTCATTCACTGAAAGAACACTGTGAAGAAACCATCTTGCTTGTTAGCTGTTTAAGAATATAAATAAAAGGCTCTTCAAACATATCACTTTATGCCATACAGAATGGCTATCATCTCCATAGCCAGAAAAGAATACTGTGATGAACCCAGCTTGCAAGTAATTGTTTATTAATATTTTGCTCAAGTCTTATCAGACATTTGCCTACAGTCATGACAGGATATCTTTAATGTCTATTCAATGTAATAACACTATATTTAAAAGAATTTCCTTGTAGCTGTTTAGAAACATCTTCATGTAAGACTTATTAAACATTCCTTTGCAGGAATGACAGAATCTCTAAACATTCACTCATTGAATGAACACAGGGATGAAAGCAGTTTTCTTGTAACTGTTGAGGAACATCTTCATATAAAGCTTTTCAAGCATTTCAGTATATGGCATACAGCATGGCCATACCCTTCTTACAAGGAAAGAAGGTTGTGTTTAATAGCTTTCAGGTAGATTATTAGGAGCATTTTTATGTAAGACCTATTGAACATTTAACTACAGGCATGACAGAATATCTATTACATCCATTCAATGAAAGAACACTATGGTGAAAGTGGCTTGGTTTGACTGTTAAGGAAGATCTTCATTTAAGTCCTTTTCAGCATTTCTGTATATGCCATACTAAACGGCTGTCACTATCTTATGATGAAATTATTCTGTCCTGAACACGTCTTGTTGGATTCTATTTAGGAACATCTTCATATAAGACCTCTCTAACATTTAAGCATATGCCATACAGAATGGCTCTCACTTACTTACAGTTAAAGGACACTGTGCTAAACCCGGCTTGCTGGCGGCTGTTTGAAACCTCTTCATATAAGACTTATTAAACATTTCACTACAGGCATGACAGACTAGCTATAACACTCGTTCACTGAAAGAACACTGTGGTGAAGCCAGATTACTTCTGGCGCCTTGGGAATGTCTTCGTATAAGGCTCTTCAAACACTTCATTATGCCTACAGAATGGCTATCACTTCCATATCCAGAAAGAACGTTCTGATGAAACCAGTGGCTCTTTATGAGCATTTCATTTATGTCTTATCAAACGTTTCTCTACAGCCGCAACATGATATCCATAACATTCATTCAAGGAAACCACACTATGTTGAAAAAGCTTGCTTGTAGCTGTTCAGGAACACTCTCACCTAAGACATCAAATAGTTCTCTTGAGGCATGACAGAATACGTATAACATTCATTTTCTGAATGAACACTGTGGTGAAAACACCTTGCTTGCAGCTGTTTAGGGGAATCTTCAAATAAGTCCTATCAAACATTTCACTACGGGCATGATGGAATATCTATAACATTCACTCATTGAAAGAATGCTGTGGTGAAACCAACTTCCTTGTAGCTTTTAAGGAACATCTTCATGTAAGTCTTTTCTAGCATTTCAGTATGAGCCATAGAGAACAGCTATACTTTCTTAAAATGAACAAACATTGTACCTAACTCAGCTTTCAGGTAGACTTATAGTAACATTTTCATGTAAGATTTATTGAAAATTTCACAACATGTGCGACAGAATATCTATTACATTAATTCAATGAAAGATCACTATTGTGAAACCAGCTTGCTTGTATCTCTTTAGAAATACACTCATATAAGTCTTTTCTGACATTTCAGTGTATGCCATACAAAGTAACTATCACTTTATTACAATGAAAAGTCAGTGTGCTGATCCCAGCTTGCAGGTAGCTGTAGGAACCTTTTCATATATGATATAAAACATTTCACTACAGCTATAGGAGACTATATATATAAAGTTTATTAAATGAAAGAACACTGTGGTGTAACCAGATTGCTTGTAGCTATTTAGGAGTATCTTCATACAAGTCTTTTCAAACATTTCAGTGTATTCCATCCAGAATGGTTATCACTTCCATAAAATGAAAGAACGATGTTAAGAACCCAGCTGGAAAGTTGTCTTTTAGAAATATCTTTTTATAAGTCTTAACAAATATTGCGCTATGGTCATGACAGAATGATTT
Organism: Equus asinus; assembly: GCF_041296235.1. Taxonomy (NCBI): domain Eukaryota; kingdom Metazoa; phylum Chordata; class Mammalia; order Perissodactyla; family Equidae; genus Equus; species Equus asinus. The sequence goes on from NC_091818.1 coordinate 8,549,942, forward strand.
TAATATTCACTCAAGGAAAGGAGGATGAGCTGAACCCTTGTTTCCTAGTATCTGTTTAGGAAGAACTTCATAAAATACTTAAAAAATTACACTACAGACTTGAAAAATATCCATAAGATTCAGACACTAAAGGAACTCTGGTGAAACAAATGTGCTTACAGCTGTTTAGGGGCATATTCACATAAGACAGTTCAAACATTTCAGCATATGCCCTACAGATGACCTATCAATTACTAACAATGTGAGAACACTGTTCTAAGCCCAGTTTGCGGGTAGCTGTTTAGGAACATGTTCATATAAGACTTAACAAACATTTCATTGCATGTGGGACAGAATATATATAGCATTTGTTCACTGAGAGAAAACTGTGGTGAAACCATCTTACTTGCAGCCATTAAGGATCATCTTCGTATTAGTCATTATAACCATTTCAATATTTGCTGTTCTGATTGAATATGAGTTTCCAACAATGAAAGAAACACTGTGCTGAATCCAGCTTGCAAGTAAGTTTTAACTAACACTTCACTACAAGTGTCACAGAATATCTGCAATATTGTTTCACTGAAAGACCTCTGTGGTGAAAGCATCTTGAAGCTATTATTAGGAACATTTGTATTTGAGACATTTCTCACATTTCAGTATATGCCATAATGAATGGGTATCATTTTCCTACAATGAAAGAACACTGTGCTAAATAGAGCTCACAGATAGCTATCTAGGAACGTTTTTACATAAGACTTATCAAACATTTTACAATAGTCGTGACAGACTATACATAACATTCAGTCACTGAAAGAAAACTGTGGAGAAACAATCTTGCTTGTATATATTTAGAAACTTCTTCATGTTCACCATTTCAAGCATTTCCATATAAGACATACTGAATGAATATCACTTTGAGACAATGATATAACGTGCTGAAGCCAGATTGCAGGCAGCTGTTTAGGAACCTTTTCATAAGAGACTTATCATACATTTCACTACAAAGTATCTATTACATCCATTCAGTGAAAGAACACTATTGTGAAGCCAGATTGCTGGTAGCTAATTAGGAACATCTTGATATAAGGCTTTTCTAATATTTCAGTTTATGCCAAACAGAATGACTATCATTTTCTTAAAATGAAATAACACTGTGTTGAACTCATCTTGCAGGAAGCCATTTAGGGTTTCTTCATACAAAACACCAAACATGTCACTACTGCTCTGACAGAATCTCTGTAAGATTCCTTCACTGAGGAACACACTCTGGTGAAACCAGATTGCTCATAAGTTTTTAGGAATATCTTTATATAAGGCTATTCAAACACATCATATGCTATACAGAATGATGATCACTTCCATTAAATTAAACAACATTGCGATGCAACCAGCTGGCACATGCTATTTATGAACATTTTGTGTGTGTCTTATCAAACGTTTCTCTGCAGCCACAATGTGATAATTATTGCATTCATTCAATGAAATACTGTGTTGAAAAAGCCTGCTTGTGGCTGTTTAGAAACATCTTCATGTAAGTGTTCATGCAAGCCTTATCAAACATTTCACTACAGGCATGACAGAATATCTATAACATTCAATGTCTGTAAGAACACTGTTGTGAAACCATTTTGCTTGTAGCTACTTAGGGACATCTTCATAAAACTTATCCAGCATTTCACTACGGGTGTGATAGACTATCTATAACATCCATTCACTGAAAGAACATTGTCTGGCAAACACCTAGCAAGTAGCTCTTAAGGAACATCTTCACATATGCCATTTCAAACATTTCAGTATATGCCACAAGGAACGGCTATCACTTTCTTACAATGAAAGAGCATTGTGCTTAATCAAGCCAACAGGTAGCTGTTTAGGGATATTTTCACATAAATCATATCAAACATTTGACTACAGATGTGACAATGTCTATAACATTTGTTATCTGAAAGAAAATTATGCAAAAACCATCTTCTTTTCACTGTTTAGGAACATCTGCACATAGTACACTTCAAATACTTAAGTATATTCCACACAGAGCGACTATCATTTTCACAAAATGAAAGAACACATGCTGAATCCAGTTTATGGGTAGCTGTTTAGGAACATCATATATCAAATATTTCACCACAGATGTGACAATATCTAGAACATTCATTCACTGAAAGAACACTGTGAAGAAACCATCTTGCTTGTTAGCTGTTTAAGAATATAAATAAAAGGCTCTTCAAACATATCACTTTATGCCATACAGAATGGCTATCATCTCCATAGCCAGAAAAGAATACTGTGATGAACCCAGCTTGCAAGTAATTGTTTATTAATATTTTGCTCAAGTCTTATCAGACATTTGCCTACAGTCATGACAGGATATCTTTAATGTCTATTCAATGTAATAACACTATATTTAAAAGAATTTCCTTGTAGCTGTTTAGAAACATCTTCATGTAAGACTTATTAAACATTCCTTTGCAGGAATGACAGAATCTCTAAACATTCACTCATTGAATGAACACAGGGATGAAAGCAGTTTTCTTGTAACTGTTGAGGAACATCTTCATATAAAGCTTTTCAAGCATTTCAGTATATGGCATACAGCATGGCCATACCCTTCTTACAAGGAAAGAAGGTTGTGTTTAATAGCTTTCAGGTAGATTATTAGGAGCATTTTTATGTAAGACCTATTGAACATTTAACTACAGGCATGACAGAATATCTATTACATCCATTCAATGAAAGAACACTATGGTGAAAGTGGCTTGGTTTGACTGTTAAGGAAGATCTTCATTTAAGTCCTTTTCAGCATTTCTGTATATGCCATACTAAACGGCTGTCACTATCTTATGATGAAATTATTCTGTCCTGAACACGTCTTGTTGGATTCTATTTAGGAACATCTTCATATAAGACCTCTCTAACATTTAAGCATATGCCATACAGAATGGCTCTCACTTACTTACAGTTAAAGGACACTGTGCTAAACCCGGCTTGCTGGCGGCTGTTTGAAACCTCTTCATATAAGACTTATTAAACATTTCACTACAGGCATGACAGACTAGCTATAACACTCGTTCACTGAAAGAACACTGTGGTGAAGCCAGATTACTTCTGGCGCCTTGGGAATGTCTTCGTATAAGGCTCTTCAAACACTTCATTATGCCTACAGAATGGCTATCACTTCCATATCCAGAAAGAACGTTCTGATGAAACCAGTGGCTCTTTATGAGCATTTCATTTATGTCTTATCAAACGTTTCTCTACAGCCGCAACATGATATCCATAACATTCATTCAAGGAAACCACACTATGTTGAAAAAGCTTGCTTGTAGCTGTTCAGGAACACTCTCACCTAAGACATCAAATAGTTCTCTTGAGGCATGACAGAATACGTATAACATTCATTTTCTGAATGAACACTGTGGTGAAAACACCTTGCTTGCAGCTGTTTAGGGGAATCTTCAAATAAGTCCTATCAAACATTTCACTACGGGCATGATGGAATATCTATAACATTCACTCATTGAAAGAATGCTGTGGTGAAACCAACTTCCTTGTAGCTTTTAAGGAACATCTTCATGTAAGTCTTTTCTAGCATTTCAGTATGAGCCATAGAGAACAGCTATACTTTCTTAAAATGAACAAACATTGTACCTAACTCAGCTTTCAGGTAGACTTATAGTAACATTTTCATGTAAGATTTATTGAAAATTTCACAACATGTGCGACAGAATATCTATTACATTAATTCAATGAAAGATCACTATTGTGAAACCAGCTTGCTTGTATCTCTTTAGAAATACACTCATATAAGTCTTTTCTGACATTTCAGTGTATGCCATACAAAGTAACTATCACTTTATTACAATGAAAAGTCAGTGTGCTGATCCCAGCTTGCAGGTAGCTGTAGGAACCTTTTCATATATGATATAAAACATTTCACTACAGCTATAGGAGACTATATATATAAAGTTTATTAAATGAAAGAACACTGTGGTGTAACCAGATTGCTTGTAGCTATTTAGGAGTATCTTCATACAAGTCTTTTCAAACATTTCAGTGTATTCCATCCAGAATGGTTATCACTTCCATAAAATGAAAGAACGATGTTAAGAACCCAGCTGGAAAGTTGTCTTTTAGAAATATCTTTTTATAAGTCTTAACAAATATTGCGCTATGGTCATGACAGAATGATTTTAATATTCACTCAAGGAAAGAAGGATGAGCTGAACCCTTGTTTCCTAGTATCTGTTTAGGAAGAACTTCATAAAATACTTAAAAAATTACACTACAGACTTGAAAAATATCCATAAGATTCAGACACTAAAGGAACTCTGGTGAAACAAATGTGCTTACAGCTGTTTAGGGGCATATTCACATAAGACAGTTCAAACATTTCAGCATATGCCCTACAGATGACCTATCAATTACTAACAATGTGAGAACACTGTTCTAAGCCCAGTTTGCGGGTAGCTGTTTAGGAACATGTTCATATAAGACTTAACAAACATTTCATTGCATGTGGGACAGAATATATATAGCATTTGTTCACTGAGAGAAAACTGTGGTGAAACCATCTTACTTGCAGCCATTAAGGATCATCTTCGTATTAGTCATTATAACCATTTCAATATTTGCTGTTCTGATTGAATATGAGTTTCCAACAATGAAAGAAACACTGTGCTGAATCCAGCTTGCAAGTAAGTTTTAACTAACACTTCACTACAAGTGTCACAGAATATCTGCAATATTGTTTCACTGAAAGACCTCTGTGGTGAAAGCATCTTGAAGCTATTATTAGCAACATTTGTATTTGAGACATTTCTCACATTTCAGTATATGCCATAATGAATGGGTATCATTTTCCTACAATGAAAGAACACTGTGCTAAATAGAGCTCACAGATAGCTATCTAGGAACGTTTTTACATAAGACTTATCAAACATTTTACAATAGTCGTGACAGACTATACATAACATTCAGTCACTGAAAGAAAACTGTGGAGAAACAATCTTGCTTGTATATATTTAGAAACTTCTTCATGTTCACCATTTCAAGCATTTCCATATAAGACATACTGAATGAATATCACTTTGAGACAATGATATAACGTGCTGAAGCCAGATTGCAGGCAGCTGTTTAGGAACCTTTTCATAAGAGACTTATCATACATTTCACTACAAAGTATCTGTTACATCCATTCAGTGAAAGAACACTATTGTGAAGCCAGATTGCTGGTAGCTAATTAGGAACATCTTGATATAAGGCTTTTCTAATATTTCAGTTTATGCCAAACAGAATGACTATCATTTTCTTAAAATGAAATAACACTGTGTTGAACTCATCTTGCAGGAAGCCATTTAGGGTTTCTTCATACAAAACACCAAACATGTCACTACTGCTCTGACAGAATCTCTGTAAGATTCCTTCACTGAGGAACACACTCTGGTGAAACCAGATTGCTCATAAGTTTTTAGGAATATCTTTATATAAGGCTATTCAAACACATCATATGCTATACAGAATGATGATCACTTCCATTAAATTAAACAACATTGCGATGCAACCAGCTGGCACATGCTATTTATGAACATTTTGTGTGTGTCTTATCAAACGTTTCTCTGCAGCCACAATGTGATAATTATTACATTCATTCAATGAAATACTGTGTTGAAAAAGCCTGCTTGTGGCTGTTTAGAAACATCTTCATGTAAGTGTTCATGCAAGCCTTATCAAACATTTCACTACAGGCATGACAGAATATCTATAACATTCAATGTCTGTAAGAAGACTGCTGTGAAACCATTTTGCTTGTAGCTACTTAGGGACATCTTCATAAAACTTATCCAGCATTTCACTACGGGTGTGATAGACTATCTATAACATCCATTCACTGAAAGAACATTGTCTGGAAAACACCTAGCAAGTAGCTCTTAAGGAACATCTTCACATATGCCATTTCAAACATTTCAGTATATGCCACAAGGAACGGCTATCACTTTCTTACAATGAAAGCGCATTGTGCTTAATCAAGCCAACAGGTAGCTGTTTAGGGATATTTTCACATAAATCATATCAAACATTTGACTACAGATGTGACAATGTCTATAACATTTGTTATCTGAAAGAAAATTATGCAAAAACCATCTTCTTTTCACTGTTTAGGAACATCTGCACATAGTACACTTCAAATACTTAAGTATATTCCACACAGAGCGACTATCATTTTCACAAAATGAAAGAACACATGCTGAATCCAGTTTATGGGTAGCTGTTTAGGAACATCATATATCAAATATTTCACCACAGATGTGACAATATCTAGAACATTCATTCACTGAAAGAACACTGTGAAGAAACCATCTTGCTTGTTAGCTGTTTAAGAATATAAATAAAAGGCTCTTCAAACATATCACTTTATGCCATACAGAATGGCTATCATCTCCATAGCCAGAAAAGAATACTGTGATGAACCCAGCTTGCAAGTAATTGTTTATTAATATTTTGCTCAAGTCTTATCAGACATTTGCCTACAGTCATGACAGGATATCTTTAATGTCTATTCAATGTAATAACACTATATTTAAAAGAATTTCCTTGTAGCTGTTTAGAAACATCTTCATGTAAGACTTATTAAACATTCCTTTGCAGGAATGACAGAATCTCTAAACATTCACTCATTGAATGAACACAGGGATGAAAGCAGTTTTCTTGTAACTGTTGAGGAACATCTTCATATAAAGCTTTTCAAGCATTTCAGTATATGGCATACAGCATGGCCATACCCTTCTTACAAGGAAAGAAGGTTGTGTTTAATAGCTTTCAGGTAGATTATTAGGAGCATTTTTATGTAAGACCTATTGAACATTTAACTACAGGCATGACAGAATATCTATTACATCCATTCAATGAAAGAACACTATGGTGAAAGTGGCTTGGTTTGACTGTTAAGGAAGATCTTCATTTAAGTCCTTTTCAGCATTTCTGTATATGCCATACTAAACGGCTGTCACTATCTTATGATGAAATTATTCTGTCCTGAACACGTCTTGTTGGATTCTATTTAGGAACATCTTCATATAAGACCTCTCTAACATTTAAGCATATGCCATACAGAATGGCTCTCACTTACTTACAGTTAAAGGACACTGTGCTAAACCCGGCTTGCTGGCGGCTGTTTGAAACCTCTTCATATAAGACTTATTAAACATTTCACTACAGGCATGACAGACTAGCTATAACACTCGTTCACTGAAAGAACACTGTGGTGAAGCCAGATTACTTCTGGCGCCTTGGGAATGTCTTCGTATAAGGCTCTTCAAACACTTCATTATGCCTACAGAATGGCTATCACTTCCATATCCAGAAAGAACGTTCTGATGAAACCAGTGGCTCTTTATGAGCATTTCATTTATGTCTTATCAAACGTTTCTCTACAGCCGCAACATGATATCCATAACATTCATTCAAGGAAACCACACTATGTTGAAAAAGCTTGCTTGTAGCTGTTCAGGAACACTCTCACCTAAGACATCAAATAGTTCTCTTGAGGCATGACAGAATACGTATAACATTCATTTTCTGAATGAACACTGTGGTGAAAACACCTTGCTTGCAGCTGTTTAGGGGAATCTTCAAATAAGTCCTATCAAACATTTCACTACGGGCATGATGGAATATCTATAACATTCACTCATTGAAAGAATGCTGTGGTGAAACCAACTTCCTTGTAGCTTTTAAGGAACATCTTCATGTAAGTCTTTTCTAGCATTTCAGTATGAGCCATAGAGAACAGCTATACTTTCTTAAAATGAACAAACATTGTACCTAACTCAGCTTTCAGGTAGACTTATAGTAACATTTTCATGTAAGATTTATTGAAAATTTCACAACATGTGCGACAGAATATCTATTACATTAATTCAATGAAAGATCACTATTGTGAAACCAGCTTGCTTGTATCTCTTTAGAAATACACTCATATAAGTCTTTTCTGACATTTCAGTGTATGCCATACAAAGTAACTATCACCTTATTACAATGAAAAGTCAGTGTGCTGATCCCAGCTTGCAGGTAGCTGTAGGAACCTTTTCATATATGATATAAAACATTTCACTACAGCTATAGGAGACTATATATAAAGTTTATTAAATGAAAGAACACTGTGGTGTAACCAGATTGCTTGTAGCTATTTAGGAGTATCTTCATACAAGTCTTTTCAAACATTTCAGTGTATTCCATCCAGAATGGTTATCACTTCCATAAAATGAAAGAACGATGTTAAGAACCCAGCTGGAAAGTTGTCTTTTAGAAATATCTTTTTATAAGTCTTAACAAATATTGCGCTATGGTCATGACAGAATGATTTTAATATTCACTCAAGGAAAGAAGGATGAGCTGAACCCTTGTTTCCTAGTATCTGTTTAGGAAGAACTTCATAAAATACTTAAAAAATTACACTACAGACTTGAAAAATATCCATAAGATTCAGACACTAAAGGAACTCTGGTGAAACAAATGTGCTTACAGCTGTTTAGGGGCATATTCACATAAGACAGTTCAAACATTTCAGCATATGCCCTACAGATGACCTATCAATTACTAACAATGTGAGAACGCTGTTCTAAGCCCAGTTTGCGGGTAGCTGTTTAGGAACATGTTCATATAAGACTTAACAAACATTTCATTGCATGTGGGACAGAATATATATAGCATTTGTTCACTGAGAGAAAACTGTGGTGAAACCATCTTACTTGCAGCCATTAAGGATCATCTTCGTATTAGTCATTATAACCATTTCAATATTTGCTGTTCTGATTGAATATGAGTTTCCAACAATGAAAGAAACACTGTGCTGAATCCAGCTTGCAAGTAAGTTTTAACTAACACTTCACTACAAGTGTCACAGAATATCTGCAATATTGTTTCACTGAAAGACCTCTGTGGTGAAAGCATCTTGAAGCTATTATTAGGAACATTTTTATTTGAGACATTTCTCACATTTCAGTATATGCCATAATGAATGGGTATCATTTTCCTACAATGAAAGAACACTGTGCTAAATAGAGCTCACAGATAGCTATCTAGGAACGTTTTTACATAAGACTTATCAAACATTTTACAATAGTCGTGACAGACTATACATCACATTCAGTCACTGAAAGAAAACTGTGGAGAAACAATCTTGCTTGTATATATTTAGAAACTTCTTCATGTTCACCATTTCAAGCATTTCCATATAAGACATACTGAATGAATATCACTTTGAGACAATGATATAACGTGCTGAAGCCAGATTGCAGGCAGCTGTTTAGGAACCTTTTCCTAAGAGACTTATCATACATTTCACTACAAAGTATCTGTTACATCCATTCAGTGAAAGAACACTATTGTGAAGCCAGATTGCTGGTAGCTAATTAGGAACATCTTGATATAAGGCTTTTCTAATATTTCAGTTTATGCCAAACAGAATGACTATCATTTTCTTAAAATGAAATAACACTGTGTTGAACTCATCTTGCAGGAAGCCATTTAGGGTTTCTTCATACAAAACACCAAACATGTCACTACTGCTCTGACAGAATCTCTGTAAGATTCCTTCACTGAGGAACACACTCTGGTGAAACCAGATTGCTCATAAGTTTTTAGGAATATCTTTATATAAGGCTATTCAAACACATCATATGCTATACAGAATGATGATCACTTCCATTAAATTAAACAACATTGCGATGCAACCAGCTGGCACATGCTATTTATGAACATTTTGTGTGTGTCTTATCAAACGTTTCTCTGCAGCCACAATGTGATAATTATTGCATTCATTCAATGAAATACTGTGTTGAAAAAGCCTGCTTGTGGCTGTTTAGAAACATCTTCATGTAAGTGTTCATGCAAGCCTTATCAAACATTTCACTACAGGCATGACAGAATATCTATAACATTCAATGTCTGTAAGAAGACTGCTGTGAAACCATTTTGCTTGTAGCTACTTAGGGACATCTTCATAAAACTTATCCAGCATTTCACTACGGGTGTGATAGACTATCTATAACATCCATTCACTGAAAGAACATTGTCTGGAAAACACCTAGCAAGTAGCTCTTAAGGAACATCTTCACATATGCCATTTCAAACATTTCAGTATATGCCACAAGGAACGGCTATCACTTTCTTACAATGAAAGCGCATTGTGCTTAATCAAGCCAACAGGTAGCTGTTTAGGGATATTTTCACATAAATCATATCAAACATTTGACTACAGATGTGACAATGTCTATAACATTTGTTATCTGAAATAAAATTATGCAAAAACCATCTTCTTTTCACTGTTTAGGAACATCTGCACATAGTACACTTCAAATACTTAAGTATATTCCACACAGAGCGACTATCATTTTCACAAAATGAAAGAACACATGCTGAATCCAGTTTATGGGTAGCTGTTTAGGAACATCATATATCAAATATTTCACCACAGATGTGACAATATCTAGAACATTCATTCACTGAAAGAACACTGTGAAGAAACCATCTTGCTTGTTAGCTGTTTAAGAATATAAATAAAAGGCTCTTCAAACATATCACTTTATGCCATACAGAATGGCTATCATCTCCATAGCCAGAAAAGAATACTGTGATGAACCCAGCTTGCAAGTAATTGTTTATTAATATTTTGCTCAAGTCTTATCAGACATTTGCCTACAGTCATGACAGGATATCTTTAATGTCTATTCAATGTAATAACACTATATTTAAAAGAATTTCCTTGTAGCTGTTTAGAAACATCTTCATGTAAGACTTATTAAACATTCCTTTGCAGGAATGACAGAATCTCTAAACATTCACTCATTGAATGAACACAGGGATGAAAGCAGTTTTCTTGTAACTGTTGAGGAACATCTTCATATAAAGCTTTTCAAGCATTTCAGTATATGGCATACAGCATGGCCATACCCTTCTTACAAGGAAAGAAGGTTGTGTTTAATAGCTTTCAGGTAGATTATTAGGAGCATTTTTATGTAAGACCTATTGAACATTTAACTACAGGCATGACAGAATATCTATTACATCCATTCAATGAAAGAACACTATGGTGAAAGTGGCTTGGTTTGACTGTTAAGGAAGATCTTCATTTAAGTCCTTTTCAGCATTTCTGTATATGCCATACTAAACGGCTGTCACTATCTTATGATGAAATTATTCTGTCCTGAACACGTCTTGTTGGATTCTATTTAGGAACATCTTCATATAAGACCTCTCTAACATTTAAGCATATGCCATACAGAATGGCTCTCACTTACTTACAGTTAAAGGACACTGTGCTAAACCCGGCTTGCTGGCGGCTGTTTGAAACCTCTTCATATAAGACTTATTAAACATTTCACTACAGGCATGACAGACTAGCTATAACACTCGTTCACTGAAAGAACACTGTGGTGAAGCCAGATTACTTCTGGCGCCTTGGGAATGTCTTCGTATAAGGCTCTTCAAACACTTCATTATGCCTACAGAATGGCTATCACTTCCATATCCAGAAAGAACGTTCTGATGAAACCAGTGGCTCTTTATGAGCATTTCATTTATGTCTTATCAAACGTTTCTCTACAGCCGCAACATGATATCCATAACATTCATTCAAGGAAACCACACTATGTTGAAAAAGCTTGCTTGTAGCTGTTCAGGAACACTCTCACCTAAGACATCAAATAGTTCTCTTGAGGCATGACAGAATACGTATAACATTCATTTTCTGAATGAACACTGTGGTGAAAACACCTTGCTTGCAGCTGTTTAGGGGAATCTTCAAATAAGTCCTATCAAACATTTCACTACGGGCATGATGGAATATCTATAACATTCACTCATTGAAAGAATGCTGTGGTGAAACCAACTTCCTTGTAGCTTTTAAGGAACATCTTCATGTAAGTCTTTTCTAGCATTTCAGTATGAGCCATAGAGAACAGCTATACTTTCTTAAAATGAACAAACATTGTACCTAACTCAGCTTTCAGGTAGACTTATAGTAACATTTTCATGTAAGATTTATTGAAAATTTCACAACATGTGCGACAGAATATCTATTACATTAATTCAATGAAAGATCACTATTGTGAAACCAGCTTGCTTGTATCTCTTTAGAAATACACTCATATAAGTCTTTTCTGACATTTCAGTGTATGCCATACAAAGTAACTATCACCTTATTACAATGAAAAGTCAGTGTGCTGATCCCAGCTTGCAGGTAGCTGTAGGAACCTTTTCATATATGATATAAAACATTTCACTACAGCTATAGGAGACTATATATAAAGTTTATTAAATGAAAGAACACTGTGGTGTAACCAGATTGCTTGTAGCTATTTAGGAGTATCTTCATACAAGTCTTTTCAAACATTTCAGTGTATTCCATCCAGAATGGTTATCACTTCCATAAAATGAAAGAACGATGTTAAGAACCCAGCTGGAAAGTTGTCTTTTAGAAATATCTTTTTATAAGTCTTAACAAATATTGCGCTATGGTCATGACAGAATGATTTTAATATTCACTCAAGGAAAGAAGGATGAGCTGAACCCTTGTTTCCTAGTATCTGTTTAGGAAGAACTTCATAAAATACTTAAAAAATTACACTACAGACTTGAAAAATATCCATAAGATTCAGACACTAAAGGAACTCTGGTGAAACAAATGTGCTTACAGCTGTTTAGGGGCATATTCACATAAGACAGTTCAAACATTTCAGCATATGCCCTACAGATGACCTATCAATTACTAACAATGTGAGAACGCTGTTCTAAGCCCAGTTTGCGGGTAGCTGTTTAGGAACATGTTCATATAAGACTTAACAAACATTTCATTGCATGTGGGACAGAATATATATAGCATTTGTTCACTGAGAGAAAACTGTGGTGAAACCATCTTACTTGCAGCCATTAAGGATCATCTTCGTATTAGTCATTATAACCATTTCAATATTTGCTGTTCTGATTGAATATGAGTTTCCAACAATGAAAGAAACACTGTGCTGAATCCAGCTTGCAAGTAAGTTTTAACTAACACTTCACTACAAGTGTCACAGAATATCTGCAATATTGTTTCACTGAAAGACCTCTGTGGTGAAAGCATCTTGAAGCTATTATTAGGAACATTTTTATTTGAGACATTTCTCACATTTCAGTATATGCCATAATGAATGGGTATCATTTTCCTACAATGAAAGAACACTGTGCTAAATAGAGCTCACAGATAGCTATCTAGGAACGTTTTTACATAAGACTTATCAAACATTTTACAATAGTCGTGACAGACTATACATCACATTCAGTCACTGAAAGAAAACTGTGGAGAAACAATCTTGCTTGTATATATTTAGAAACTTCTTCATGTTCACCATTTCAAGCATTTCCATATAAGACATACTGAATGAATATCACTTTGAGACAATGATATAACGTGCTGAAGCCAGATTGCAGGCAGCTGTTTAGGAACCTTTTCCTAAGAGACTTATCATACATTTCACTACAAAGTATCTGTTACATCCATTCAGTGAAAGAACACTATTGTGAAGCCAGATTGCTGGTAGCTAATTAGGAACATCTTGATATAAGGCTTTTCTAATATTTCAGTTTATGCCAAACAGAATGACTATCATTTTCTTAAAATGAAATAACACTGTGTTGAACTCATCTTGCAGGAAGCCATTTAGGGTTTCTTCATACAAAACACCAAACATGTCACTACTGCTCTGACAGAATCTCTGTAAGATTCCTTCACTGAGGAACACACTCTGGTGAAACCAGATTGCTCATAAGTTTTTAGGAATATCTTTATATAAGGCTATTCAAACACATCATATGCTATACAGAATGATGATCACTTCCATTAAATTAAACAACATTGCGATGCAACCAGCTGGCACATGCTATTTATGAACATTTTGTGTGTGTCTTATCAAACGTTTCTCTGCAGCCACAATGTGATAATTATTGCATTCATTCAATGAAATACTGTGTTGAAAAAGCCTGCTTGTGGCTGTTTAGAAACATCTTCATGTAAGTGTTCATGCAAGCCTTATCAAACATTTCACTACAGGCATGACAGAATATCTATAACATTCAATGTCTGTAAGAAGACTGCTGTGAAACCATTTTGCTTGTAGCTACTTAGGGACATCTTCATAAAACTTATCCAGCATTTCACTACGGGTGTGATAGACTATCTATAACATCCATTCACTGAAAGAACATTGTCTGGAAAACACCTAGCAAGTAGCTCTTAAGGAACATCTTCACATATGCCATTTCAAACATTTCAGTATATGCCACAAGGAACGGCTATCACTTTCTTACAATGAAAGCGCATTGTGCTTAATCAAGCCAACAGGTAGCTGTTTAGGGATATTTTCACATAAATCATATCAAACATTTGACTACAGATGTGACAATGTCTATAACATTTGTTATCTGAAATAAAATTATGCAAAAACCATCTTCTTTTCACTGTTTAGGAACATCTGCACATAGTACACTTCAAATACTTAAGTATATTCCACACAGAGCGACTATCATTTTCACAAAATGAAAGAACACATGCTGAATCCAGTTTATGGGTAGCTGTTTAGGAACATCATATATCAAATATTTCACCACAGATGTGACAATATCTAGAACATTCATTCACTGAAAGAACACTGTGAAGAAACCATCTTGCTTGTTAGCTGTTTAAGAATATAAATAAAAGGCTCTTCAAACATATCACTTTATGCCATACAGAATGGCTATCATCTCCATAGCCAGAAAAGAATACTGTGATGAACCCAGCTTGCAAGTAATTGTTTATTAATATTTTGCTCAAGTCTTATCAGACATTTGCCTACAGTCATGACAGGATATCTTTAATGTCTATTCAATGTAATAACACTATATTTAAAAGAATTTCCTTGTAGCTGTTTAGAAACATCTTCATGTAAGACTTATTAAACATTCCTTTGCAGGAATGACAGAATCTCTAAACATTCACTCATTGAATGAACACAGGGATGAAAGCAGTTTTCTTGTAACTGTTGAGGAACATCTTCATATAAAGCTTTTCAAGCATTTCAGTATATGGCATACAGCATGGCCATACCCTTCTTACAAGGAAAGAAGGTTGTGTTTAATAGCTTTCAGGTAGATTATTAGGAGCATTTTTATGTAAGACCTATTGAACATTTAACTACAGGCATGACAGAATATCTATTACATCCATTCAATGAAAGAACACTATGGTGAAAGTGGCTTGGTTTGACTGTTAAGGAAGATCTTCATTTAAGTCCTTTTCAGCATTTCTGTATATGCCATACTAAACGGCTGTCACTATCTTATGATGAAATTATTCTGTCCTGAACACGTCTTGTTGGATTCTATTTAGGAACATCTTCATATAAGACCTCTCTAACATTTAAGCATATGCCATACAGAATGGCTCTCACTTACTTACAGTTAAAGGACACTGTGCTAAACCCGGCTTGCTGGCGGCTGTTTGAAACCTCTTCATATAAGACTTATTAAACATTTCACTACAGGCATGACAGACTAGCTATAACACTCGTTCACTGAAAGAACACTGTGGTGAAGCCAGATTACTTCTGGCGCCTTGGGAATGTCTTCGTATAAGGCTCTTCAAACACTTCATTATGCCTACAGAATGGCTATCACTTCCATATCCAGAAAGAACGTTCTGATGAAACCAGTGGCTCTTTATGAGCATTTCATTTATGTCTTATCAAACGTTTCTCTACAGCCGCAACATGATATCCATAACATTCATTCAAGGAAACCACACTATGTTGAAAAAGCTTGCTTGTAGCTGTTCAGGAACACTCTCACCTAAGACATCAAATAGTTCTCTTGAGGCATGACAGAATACGTATAACATTCATTTTCTGAATGAACACTGTGGTGAAAACACCTTGCTTGCAGCTGTTTAGGGGAATCTTCAAATAAGTCCTATCAAACATTTCACTACGGGCATGATGGAATATCTATAACATTCACTCATTGAAAGAATGCTGTGGTGAAACCAACTTCCTTGTAGCTTTTAAGGAACATCTTCATGTAAGTCTTTTCTAGCATTTCAGTATGAGCCATAGAGAACAGCTATACTTTCTTAAAATGAACAAACATTGTACCTAACTCAGCTTTCAGGTAGACTTATAGTAACATTTTCATGTAAGATTTATTGAAAATTTCACAACATGTGCGACAGAATATCTATTACATTAATTCAATGAAAGATCACTATTGTGAAACCAGCTTGCTTGTATCTCTTTAGAAATACACTCATATAAGTCTTTTCTGACATTTCAGTGTATGCCATACAAAGTAACTATCACCTTATTACAATGAAAAGTCAGTGTGCTGATCCCAGCTTGCAGGTAGCTGTAGGAACCTTTTCATATATGATATAAAACATTTCACTACAGCTATAGGAGACTATATATAAAGTTTATTAAATGAAAGAACACTGTGGTGTAACCAGATTGCTTGTAGCTATTTAGGAGTATCTTCATACAAGTCTTTTCAAACATTTCAGTGTATTCCATCCAGAATGGTTATCACTTCCATAAAATGAAAGAACGATGTTAAGAACCCAGCTGGAAAGTTGTCTTTTAGAAATATCTTTTTATAAGTCTTAACAAATATTGCGCTATGGTCATGACAGAATGATTTTAATATTCACTCAAGGAAAGAAGGATGAGCTGAACCCTTGTTTCCTAGTATCTGTTTAGGAAGAACTTCATAAAATACTTAAAAAATTACACTACAGACTTGAAAAATATCCATAAGATTCAGACACTAAAGGAACTCTGGTGAAACAAATGTGCTTACAGCTGTTTAGGGGCATATTCACATAAGACAGTTCAAACATTTCAGCATATGCCCTACAGATGACCTATCAATTACTAACAATGTGAGAACGCTGTTCTAAGCCCAGTTTGCGGGTAGCTGTTTAGGAACATGTTCATATAAGACTTAACAAACATTTCATTGCATGTGGGACAGAATATATATAGCATTTGTTCACTGAGAGAAAACTGTGGTGAAACCATCTTACTTGCAGCCATTAAGGATCATCTTCGTATTAGTCATTATAACCATTTCAATATTTGCTGTTCTGATTGAATATGAGTTTCCAACAATGAAAGAAACACTGTGCTGAATCCAGCTTGCAAGTAAGTTTTAACTAACACTTCACTACAAGTGTCACAGAATATCTGCAATATTGTTTCACTGAAAGACCTCTGTGGTGAAAGCATCTTGAAGCTATTATTAGGAACATTTTTATTTGAGACATTTCTCACATTTCAGTATATGCCATAATGAATGGGTATCATTTTCCTACAATGAAAGAACACTGTGCTAAATAGAGCTCACAGATAGCTATCTAGGAACGTTTTTACATAAGACTTATCAAACATTTTACAATAGTCGTGACAGACTATACATCACATTCAGTCACTGAAAGAAAACTGTGGAGAAACAATCTTGCTTGTATATATTTAGAAACTTCTTCATGTTCACCATTTCAAGCATTTCCATATAAGACATACTGAATGAATATCACTTTGAGACAATGATATAACGTGCTGAAGCCAGATTGCAGGCAGCTGTTTAGGAACCTTTTCCTAAGAGACTTATCATACATTTCACTACAAAGTATCTGTTACATCCATTCAGTGAAAGAACACTATTGTGAAGCCAGATTGCTGGTAGCTAATTAGGAACATCTTGATATAAGGCTTTTCTAATATTTCAGTTTATGCCAAACAGAATGACTATCATTTTCTTAAAATGAAATAACACTGTGTTGAACTCATCTTGCAGGAAGCCATTTAGGGTTTCTTCATACAAAACACCAAACATGTCACTACTGCTCTGACAGAATCTCTGTAAGATTCCTTCACTGAGGAACACACTCTGGTGAAACCAGATTGCTCATAAGTTTTTAGGAATATCTTTATATAAGGCTATTCAAACACATCATATGCTATACAGAATGATGATCACTTCCATTAAATTAAACAACATTGCGATGCAACCAGCTGGCACATGCTATTTATGAACATTTTGTGTGTGTCTTATCAAACGTTTCTCTGCAGCCACAATGTGATAATTATTGCATTCATTCAATGAAATACTGTGTTGAAAAAGCCTGCTTGTGGCTGTTTAGAAACATCTTCATGTAAGTGTTCATGCAAGCCTTATCAAACATTTCACTACAGGCATGACAGAATATCTATAACATTCAATGTCTGTAAGAAGACTGCTGTGAAACCATTTTGCTTGTAGCTACTTAGGGACATCTTCATAAAACTTATCCAGCATTTCACTACGGGTGTGATAGACTATCTATAACATCCATTCACTGAAAGAACATTGTCTGGAAAACACCTAGCAAGTAGCTCTTAAGGAACATCTTCACATATGCCATTTCAAACATTTCAGTATATGCCACAAGGAACGGCTATCACTTTCTTACAATGAAAGCGCATTGTGCTTAATCAAGCCAACAGGTAGCTGTTTAGGGATATTTTCACATAAATCATATCAAACATTTGACTACAGATGTGACAATGTCTATAACATTTGTTATCTGAAATAAAATTATGCAAAAACCATCTTCTTTTCACTGTTTAGGAACATCTGCACATAGTACACTTCAAATACTTAAGTATATTCCACACAGAGCGACTATCATTTTCACAAAATGAAAGAACACATGCTGAATCCAGTTTATGGGTAGCTGTTTAGGAACATCATATATCAAATATTTCACCACAGATGTGACAATATCTAGAACATTCATTCACTGAAAGAACACTGTGAAGAAACCATCTTGCTTGTTAGCTGTTTAAGAATATAAATAAAAGGCTCTTCAAACATATCACTTTATGCCATACAGAATGGCTATCATCTCCATAGCCAGAAAAGAATACTGTGATGAACCCAGCTTGCAAGTAATTGTTTATTAATATTTTGCTCAAGTCTTATCAGACATTTGCCTACAGTCATGACAGGATATCTTTAATGTCTATTCAATGTAATAACACTATATTTAAAAGAATTTCCTTGTAGCTGTTTAGAAACATCTTCATGTAAGACTTATTAAACATTCCTTTGCAGGAATGACAGAATCTCTAAACATTCACTCATTGAATGAACACAGGGATGAAAGCAGTTTTCTTGTAACTGTTGAGGAACATCTTCATATAAAGCTTTTCAAGCATTTCAGTATATGGCATACAGCATGGCCATACCCTTCTTACAAGGAAAGAAGGTTGTGTTTAATAGCTTTCAGGTAGATTATTAGGAGCATTTTTATGTAAGACCTATTGAACATTTAACTACAGGCATGACAGAATATCTATTACATCCATTCAATGAAAGAACACTATGGTGAAAGTGGCTTGGTTTGACTGTTAAGGAAGATCTTCATTTAAGTCCTTTTCAGCATTTCTGTATATGCCATACTAAACGGCTGTCACTATCTTATGATGAAATTATTCTGTCCTGAACACGTCTTGTTGGATTCTATTTAGGAACATCTTCATATAAGACCTCTCTAACATTTAAGCATATGCCATACAGAATGGCTCTCACTTACTTACAGTTAAAGGACACTGTGCTAAACCCGGCTTGCTGGCGGCTGTTTGAAACCTCTTCATATAAGACTTATTAAACATTTCACTACAGGCATGACAGACTAGCTATAACACTCGTTCACTGAAAGAACACTGTGGTGAAGCCAGATTACTTCTGGCGCCTTGGGAATGTCTTCGTATAAGGCTCTTCAAACACTTCATTATGCCTACAGAATGGCTATCACTTCCATATCCAGAAAGAACGTTCTGATGAAACCAGTGGCTCTTTATGAGCATTTCATTTATGTCTTATCAAACGTTTCTCTACAGCCGCAACATGATATCCATAACATTCATTCAAGGAAACCACACTATGTTGAAAAAGCTTGCTTGTAGCTGTTCAGGAACACTCTCACCTAAGACATCAAATAGTTCTCTTGAGGCATGACAGAATACGTATAACATTCATTTTCTGAATGAACACTGTGGTGAAAACACCTTGCTTGCAGCTGTTTAGGGGAATCTTCAAATAAGTCCTATCAAACATTTCACTACGGGCATGATGGAATATCTATAACATTCACTCATTGAAAGAATGCTGTGGTGAAACCAACTTCCTTGTAGCTTTTAAGGAACATCTTCATGTAAGTCTTTTCTAGCATTTCAGTATGAGCCATAGAGAACAGCTATACTTTCTTAAAATGAACAAACATTGTACCTAACTCAGCTTTCAGGTAGACTTATAGTAACATTTTCATGTAAGATTTATTGAAAATTTCACAACATGTGCGACAGAATATCTATTACATTAATTCAATGAAAGATCACTATTGTGAAACCAGCTTGCTTGTATCTCTTTAGAAATACACTCATATAAGTCTTTTCTGACATTTCAGTGTATGCCATACAAAGTAACTATCACTTTATTACAATGAAAAGTCAGTGTGCTGATCCCAGCTTGCAGGTAGCTGTAGGAACCTTTTCATATATGATATAAAACATTTCACTACAGCTATAGGAGACTATATATATAAAGTTTATTAAATGAAAGAACACTGTGGTGTAACCAGATTGCTTGTAGCTATTTAGGAGTATCTTCATACAAGTCTTTTCAAACATTTCAGTGTATTCCATCCAGAATGGTTATCACTTCCATAAAATGAAAGAACGATGTTAAGAACCCAGCTGGAAAGTTGTCTTTTAGAAATATCTTTTTATAAGTCTTAACAAATATTGCGCTATGGTCATGACAGAATGATTTTAATATTCACTCAAGGAAAGAAGGATGAGCTGAACCCTTGTTTCCTAGTATCTGTTTAGGAAGAACTTCATAAAATACTTAAAAAATTACACTACAGACTTGAAAAATATCCATAAGATTCAGACACTAAAGGAACTCTGGTGAAACAAATGTGCTTACAGCTGTTTAGGGGCATATTCACATAAGACAGTTCAAACATTTCAGCATATGCCCTACAGATGACCTATCAATTACTAACAATGTGAGAACACTGTTCTAAGCCCAGTTTGCGGGTAGCTGTTTAGGAACATGTTCATATAAGACTTAACAAACATTTCATTGCATGTGGGACAGAATATATATAGCATTTGTTCACTGAGAGAAAACTGTGGTGAAACCATCTTACTTGCAGCCATTAAGGATCATCTTCGTATTAGTCATTATAACCATTTCAATATTTGCTGTTCTGATTGAATATGAGTTTCCAACAATGAAAGAAACACTGTGCTGAATCCAGCTTGCAAGTAAGTTTTAACTAACACTTCACTACAAGTGTCACAGAATATCTGCAATATTGTTTCACTGAAAGACCTCTGTGGTGAAAGCATCTTGAAGCTATTATTAGGAACATTTGTATTTAAGACATTTCTCACATTTCAGTATATGCCATAATGAATGGGTATCATTTTCCTACAATGAAAGAACACTGTGCTAAATAGAGCTCACAGATAGCTATCTAGGAACGTTTTTACATAAGACTTATCAAACATTTTACAATAGTCGTGACAGACTATACATCACATTCAGTCACTGAAAGAAAACTGTGGAGAAACAATCTTGCTTGTATATATTTAGAAACTTCTTCATGTTCACCATTTCAAGCATTTCCATATAAGACATACTGAATGAATATCACTTTGAGACAATGATATAACGTGCTGAAGCCAGATTGCAGGCAGCTGTTTAGGAACCTTTTCCTAAGAGACTTATCATACATTTCACTACAAAGTATCTGTTACATCCATTCAGTGAAAGAACACTATTGTGAAGCCAGATTGCTGGTAGCTAATTAGGAACATCTTGATATAAGGCTTTTCTAATATTTCAGTTTATGCCAAACAGAATGACTATCATTTTCTTAAAATGAAATAACACTGTGTTGAACTCATCTTGCAGGAAGCCATTTAGGGTTTCTTCATACAAAACACCAAACATGTCACTACTGCTCTGACAGAATCTCTGTAAGATTCCTTCACTGAGGAACACACTCTGGTGAAACCAGATTGCTCATAAGTTTTTAGGAATATCTTTATATAAGGCTATTCAAACACATCATATGCTATACAGAATGATGATCACTTCCATTAAATTAAACAACATTGCGATGCAACCAGCTGGCACATGCTATTTATGAACATTTTGTGTGTGTCTTATCAAACGTTTCTCTGCAGCCACAATGTGATAATTATTGCATTCATTCAATGAAATACTGTGTTGAAAAAGCCTGCTTGTGGCTGTTTAGAAACATCTTCATGTAAGTGTTCATGCAAGCCTTATCAAACATTTCACTACAGGCATGACAGAATATCTATAACATTCAATGTCTGTAAGAAGACTGCTGTGAAACCATTTTGCTTGTAGCTACTTAGGGACATCTTCATAAAACTTATCCAGCATTTCACTACGGGTGTGATAGACTATCTATAACATCCATTCACTGAAAGAACATTGTCTGGAAAACACCTAGCAAGTAGCTCTTAAGGAACATCTTCACATATGCCATTTCAAACATTTCAGTATATGCCACAAGGAACGGCTATCACTTTCTTACAATGAAAGCGCATTGTGCTTAATCAAGCCAACAGGTAGCTGTTTAGGGATATTTTCACATAAATCATATCAAACATTTGACTACAGATGTGACAATGTCTATAACATTTGTTATCTGAAAGAAAATTATGCAAAAACCATCTTCTTTTCACTGTTTAGGAACATCTGCACATAGTACACTTCAAATACTTAAGTATATTCCACACAGAGCGACTATCATTTTCACAAAATGAAAGAACACATGCTGAATCCAGTTTATGGGTAGCTGTTTAGGAACATCATATATCAAATATTTCACCACAGATGTGACAATATCTAGAACATTCATTCACTGAAAGAACACTGTGAAGAAACCATCTTGCTTGTTAGCTGTTTAAGAATATAAATAAAAGGCTCTTCAAACATATCACTTTATGCCATACAGAATGGCTATCATCTCCATAGCCAGAAAAGAATACTGTGATGAACCCAGCTTGCAAGTAATTGTTTATTAATATTTTGCTCAAGTCTTATCAGACATTTGCCTACAGTCATGACAGGATATCTTTAATGTCTATTCAATGTAATAACACTATATTTAAAAGAATTTCCTTGTAGCTGTTTAGAAACATCTTCATGTAAGACTTATTAAACATTCCTTTGCAGGAATGACAGAATCTCTAAACATTCACTCATTGAATGAACACAGGGATGAAAGCAGTTTTCTTGTAACTGTTGAGGAACATCTTCATATAAAGCTTTTCAAGCATTTCAGTATATGGCATACAGCATGGCCATACCCTTCTTACAAGGAAAGAAGGTTGTGTTTAATAGCTTTCAGGTAGATTATTAGGAGCATTTTTATGTAAGACCTATTGAACATTTAACTACAGGCATGACAGAATATCTATTACATCCATTCAATGAAAGAACACTATGGTGAAAGTGGCTTGGTTTGACTGTTAAGGAAGATCTTCATTTAAGTCCTTTTCAGCATTTCTGTATATGCCATACTAAACGGCTGTCACTATCTTATGATGAAATTATTCTGTCCTGAACACGTCTTGTTGGATTCTATTTAGGAACATCTTCATATAAGACCTCTCTAACATTTAAGCATATGCCATACAGAAGGGCTCTCACTTACTTACAGTTAAAGGACACTGTGCTAAACCCGGCTTGCTGGCGGCTGTTTGAAACCTCTTCATATAAGACTTATTAAACATTTCACTACAGGCATGACAGACTAGCTATAACACTCGTTCACTGAAAGAACACTGTGGTGAAGCCAGATTACTTCTGGCGCCTTGGGAATGTCTTCGTATAAGGCTCTTCAAACACTTCATTATGCCTACAGAATGGCTATCACTTCCATATCCAGAAAGAACGTTCTGATGAAACCAGTGGCTCTTTATGAGCATTTCATTTATGTCTTATCAAACGTTTCTCTACAGCCGCAACATGATATCCATAACATTCATTCAAGGAAACCACACTATGTTGAAAAAGCTTGCTTGTAGCTGTTCAGGAACACTCTCACCTAAGACATCAAATAGTTCTCTTGAGGCATGACAGAATACGTATAACATTCATTTTCTGAATGAACACTGTGGTGAAAACACCTTGCTTGCAGCTGTTTAGGGGAATCTTCAAATAAGTCCTATCAAACATTTCACTACGGGCATGATGGAATATCTATAACATTCACTCATTGAAAGAATGCTGTGGTGAAACCAACTTCCTTGTAGCTTTTAAGGAACATCTTCATGTAAGTCTTTTCTAGCATTTCAGTATGAGCCATAGAGAACAGCTATACTTTCTTAAAATGAACAAACATTGTACCTAACTCAGCTTTCAGGTAGACTTATAGTAACATTTTCATGTAAGATTTATTGAAAATTTCACAACATGTGCGACAGAATATCTATTACATTAATTCAATGAAAGATCACTATTGTGAAACCAGCTTGCTTGTATCTCTTTAGAAATACACTCATATAAGTCTTTTCTGACATTTCAGTGTATGCCATACAAAGTAACTATCACTTTATTACAATGAAAAGTCAGTGTGCTGATCCCAGCTTGCAGGTAGCTGTAGGAACCTTTTCATATATGATATAAAACATTTCACTACAGCTATAGGAGACTATATATATAAAGTTTATTAAATGAAAGAACACTGTGGTGTAACCAGATTGCTTGTAGCTATTTAGGAGTATCTTCATACAAGTCTTTTCAAACATTTCAGTGTATTCCATCCAGAATGGTTATCACTTCCATAAAATGAAAGAACGATGTTAAGAACCCAGCTGGAAAGTTGTCTTTTAGAAATATCTTTTTATAAGTCTTAACAAATATTGCGCTATGGTCATGACAGAATGATTTTAATATTCACTCAAGGAAAGAAGGATGAGCTGAACCCTTGTTTCCTAGTATCTGTTTAGGAAGAACTTCATAAAATACTTAAAAAATTACACTACAGACTTGAAAAATATCCATAAGATTCAGACACTAAAGGAACTCTGGTGAAACAAATGTGCTTACAGCTGTTTAGGGGCATATTCACATAAGACAGTTCAAACATTTCAGCATATGCCCTACAGATGACCTATCAATTACTAACAATGTGAGAACACTGTTCTAAGCCCAGTTTGCGGGTAGCTGTTTAGGAACATGTTCATATAAGACTTAACAAACATTTCATTGCATGTGGGACAGAATATATATAGCATTTGTTCACTGAGAGAAAACTGTGGTGAAACCATCTTACTTGCAGCCATTAAGGATCATCTTCGTATTAGTCATTATAACCATTTCAATATTTGCTGTTCTGATTGAATATGAGTTTCCAACAATGAAAGAAACACTGTGCTGAATCCAGCTTGCAAGTAAGTTTTAACTAACACTTCACTACAAGTGTCACAGAATATCTGCAATATTGTTTCACTGAAAGACCTCTGTGGTGAAAGCATCTTGAAGCTATTATTAGCAACATTTGTATTTGAGACATTTCTCACATTTCAGTATATGCCATAATGAATGGGTATCATTTTCCTACAATGAAAGAACACTGTGCTAAATAGAGCTCACAGATAGCTATCTAGGAACGTTTTTACATAAGACTTATCAAACATTTTACAATAGTCGTGACAGACTATACATAACATTCAGTCACTGAAAGAAAACTGTGGAGAAACAATCTTGCTTGTATATATTTAGAAACTTCTTCATGTTCACCATTTCAAGCATTTCCATATAAGACATACTGAATGAATATCACTTTGAGACAATGATATAACGTGCTGAAGCCAGATTGCAGGCAGCTGTTTAGGAACCTTTTCATAAGAGACTTATCATACATTTCACTACAAAGTATCTGTTACATCCATTCAGTGAAAGAACACTATTGTGAAGCCAGATTGCTGGTAGCTAATTAGGAACATCTTGATATAAGGCTTTTCTAATATTTCAGTTTATGCCAAACAGAATGACTATCATTTTCTTAAAATGAAATAACACTGTGTTGAACTCATCTTGCAGGAAGCCATTTAGGGTTTCTTCATACAAAACACCAAACATGTCACTACTGCTCTGACAGAATCTCTGTAAGATTCCTTCACTGAGGAACACACTCTGGTGAAACCAGATTGCTCATAAGTTTTTAGGAATATCTTTATATAAGGCTATTCAAACACATCATATGCTATACAGAATGATGATCACTTCCATTAAATTAAACAACATTGCGATGCAACCAGCTGGCACATGCTATTTATGAACATTTTGTGTGTGTCTTATCAAACGTTTCTCTGCAGCCACAATGTGATAATTATTACATTCATTCAATGAAATACTGTGTTGAAAAAGCCTGCTTGTGGCTGTTTAGAAACATCTTCATGTAAGTGTTCATGCAAGCCTTATCAAACATTTCACTACAGGCATGACAGAATATCTATAACATTCAATGTCTGTAAGAAGACTGCTGTGAAACCATTTTGCTTGTAGCTACTTAGGGACATCTTCATAAAACTTATCCAGCATTTCACTACGGGTGTGATAGACTATCTATAACATCCATTCACTGAAAGAACATTGTCTGGAAAACACCTAGCAAGTAGCTCTTAAGGAACATCTTCACATATGCCATTTCAAACATTTCAGTATATGCCACAAGGAACGGCTATCACTTTCTTACAATGAAAGCGCATTGTGCTTAATCAAGCCAACAGGTAGCTGTTTAGGGATATTTTCACATAAATCATATCAAACATTTGACTACAGATGTGACAATGTCTATAACATTTGTTATCTGAAAGAAAATTATGCAAAAACCATCTTCTTTTCACTGTTTAGGAACATCTGCACATAGTACACTTCAAATACTTAAGTATATTCCACACAGAGCGACTATCATTTTCACAAAATGAAAGAACACATGCTGAATCCAGTTTATGGGTAGCTGTTTAGGAACATCATATATCAAATATTTCACCACAGATGTGACAATATCTAGAACATTCATTCACTGAAAGAACACTGTGAAGAAACCATCTTGCTTGTTAGCTGTTTAAGAATATAAACAAAAGGCTCTTCAAACATATCACTTTATGCCATACAGAATGGCTATCATCTCCATAGCCAGAAAAGAATACTGTGATGAACCCAGCTTGCAAGTAATTGTTTATTAATATTTTGCTCAAGTCTTATCAGACATTTGCCTACAGTCATGACAGGATATCTTTAATGTCTATTCAATGTAATAACACTATATTTAAAAGAATTTCCTTGTAGCTGTTTAGAAACATCTTCATGTAAGACTTATTAAACATTCCTTTGCAGGAATGACAGAATCTCTAAACATTCACTCATTGAATGAACACAGGGATGAAAGCAGTTTTCTTGTAACTGTTGAGGAACATCTTCATATAAAGCTTTTCAAGCATTTCAGTATATGGCATACAGCATGGCCATACCCTTCTTACAAGGAAAGAAGGTTGTGTTTAATAGCTTTCAGGTAGATTATTAGGAGCATTTTTATGTAAGACCTATTGAACATTTAACTACAGGCATGACAGAATATCTATTACATCCATTCAATGAAAGAACACTATGGTGAAAGTGGCTTGGTTTGACTGTTAAGGAAGATCTTCATTTAAGTCCTTTTCAGCATTTCTGTATATGCCATACTAAACGGCTGTCACTATCTTATGATGAAATTATTCTGTCCTGAACACGTCTTGTTGGATTCTATTTAGGAACATCTTCATATAAGACCTCTCTAACATTTAAGCATATGCCATACAGAATGGCTCTCACTTACTTACAGTTAAAGGACACTGTGCTAAACCCGGCTTGCTGGCGGCTGTTTGAAACCTCTTCATATAAGACTTATTAAACATTTCACTACAGGCATGACAGACTAGCTATAACACTCGTTCACTGAAAGAACACTGTGGTGAAGCCAGATTACTTCTGGCGCCTTGGGAATGTCTTCGTATAAGGCTCTTCAAACACTTCATTATGCCTACAGAATGGCTATCACTTCCATATCCAGAAAGAACGTTCTGATGAAACCAGTGGCTCTTTATGAGCATTTCATTTATGTCTTATCAAACGTTTCTCTACAGCCGCAACATGATATCCATAACATTCATTCAAGGAAACCACACTATGTTGAAAAAGCTTGCTTGTAGCTGTTCAGGAACACTCTCACCTAAGACATCAAATAGTTCTCTTGAGGCATGACAGAATACGTATAACATTCATTTTCTGAATGAACACTGTGGTGAAAACACCTTGCTTGCAGCTGTTTAGGGGAATCTTCAAATAAGTCCTATCAAACATTTCACTACGGGCATGATGGAATATCTATAACATTCACTCATTGAAAGAATGCTGTGGTGAAACCAACTTCCTTGTAGCTTTTAAGGAACATCTTCATGTAAGTCTTTTCTAGCATTTCAGTATGAGCCATAGAGAACAGCTATACTTTCTTAAAATGAACAAACATTGTACCTAACTCAGCTTTCAGGTAGACTTATAGTAACATTTTCATGTAAGATTTATTGAAAATTTCACAACATGTGCGACAGAATATCTATTACATTAATTCAATGAAAGATCACTATTGTGAAACCAGCTTGCTTGTATCTCTTTAGAAATACACTCATATAAGTCTTTTCTGACATTTCAGTGTATGCCATACAAAGTAACTATCACTTTATTACAATGAAAAGTCAGTGTGCTGATCCCAGCTTGCAGGTAGCTGTAGGAACATTTTCATATATGATATAAAACATTTCACTACAGCTATAGGAGACTATATATATAAAGTTTATTAAATGAAAGAACACTGTGGTGTAACCAGATTGCTTGTAGCTATTTAGGAGTATCTTCATACAAGTCTTTTCAAACATTTCAGTGTATTCCATCCAGAATGGTTATCACTTCCATAAAATGAAAGAACGATGTTAAGAACCCAGCTGGAAAGTTGTCTTTTAGAAATATCTTTTTATAAGTCTTAACAAATATTGCGCTATGGTCATGACAGAATGATTTTAATATTCACTCAAGGAAAGAAGGATGAGCTGAACCCTTGTTTCCTAGTATCTGTTTAGGAAGAACTTCATAAAATACTTAAAAAATTACACTACAGACTTGAAAAATATCCATAAGATTCAGACACTAAAGGAACTCTGGTGAAACAAATGTGCTTACAGCTGCTTAGGGGCATATTCACATAAGACAGTTCAAACATTTCAGCATATGCCCTACAGATGACCTATCAATTACTAACAATGTGAGAACACTGTTCTAAGCCCAGTTTGCGGGTAGCTGTTTAGGAACATGTTCATATAAGACTTAACAAACATTTCATTGCATGTGGGACAGAATATATATAGCATTTGTTCACTGAGAGAAAACTGTGGTGAAACCATCTTACTTGCAGCCATTAAGGATCATCTTCGTATTAGTCATTATAACCATTTCAATATTTGCTGTTCTGATTGAATATGAGTTTCCAACAATGAAAGAAACACTGTGCTGAATCCAGCTTGCAAGTAAGTTTTAACTAACACTTCACTACAAGTGTCACAGAATATCTGCAATATTGTTTCACTGAAAGACCTCTGTGGTGAAAGCATCTTGAAGCTATTATTAGCAACATTTGTATTTGAGACATTTCTCACATTTCAGTATATGCCATAATGAATGGGTATCATTTTCCTACAATGAAAGAACACTGTGCTAAATAGAGCTCACAGATAGCTATCTAGGAACGTTTTTACATAAGACTTATCAAACATTTTACAATAGTCGTGACAGACTATACATAACATTCAGTCACTGAAAGAAAACTGTGGAGAAACAATCTTGCTTGTATATATTTAGAAACTTCTTCATGTTCACCATTTCAAGCATTTCCATATAAGACATACTGAATGAATATCACTTTGAGACAATGATATAACGTGCTGAAGCCAGATTGCAGGCAGCTGTTTAGGAACCTTTTCATAAGAGACTTATCATACATTTCACTACAAAGTATCTATTACATCCATTCAGTGAAAGAACACTATTGTGAAGCCAGATTGCTGGTAGCTAATTAGGAACATCTTGATATAAGGCTTTTCTAATATTTCAGTTTATGCCAAACAGAATGACTATCATTTTCTTAAAATGAAATAACACTGTGTGAACTCATCTTGCAGGAAGCCATTTAGGGTTTCTTCATACAAAACACCAAACATGTCACTACTGCTCTGACAGAATCTCTGTAAGATTCCTTCACTGAGGAACACACTCTGGTGAAACCAGATTGCTCATAAGTTTTTAGGAATATCTTTATATAAGGCTATTCAAACACATCATATGCTATACAGAATGATGATCACTTCCATTAAATTAAACAACATTGCGATGCAACCAGCTGGCACATGCTATTTATGAACATTTTGTGTGTGTCTTATCAAACGTTTCTCTGCAGCCACAATGTGATAATTATTACATTCATTCAATGAAATACTGTGTTGAAAAAGCCTGCTTGTGGCTGTTTAGAAACATCTTCATGTAAGTGTTCATGCAAGCCTTATCAAACATTTCACTACAGGCATGACAGAATATCTATAACATTCAATGTCTGTAAGAAGACTGCTGTGAAACCATTTTGCTTGTAGCTACTTAGGGACATCTTCATAAAACTTATCCAGCATTTCACTACGGGTGTGATAGACTATCTATAACATCCATTCACTGAAAGAACATTGTCTGGAAAACACCTAGCAAGTAGCTCTTAAGGAACATCTTCACATATGCCATTTCAAACATTTCAGTATATGCCACAAGGAACGGCTATCACTTTCTTACAATGAAAGAGCATTGTGCTTAATCAAGCCAACAGGTAGCTGTTTAGGGATATTTTCACATAAATCATATCAAACATTTGACTACAGATGTGACAATGTCTATAACATTTGTTATCTGAAAGAAAATTATGCAAAAACCATCTTCTTTTCACTGTTTAGGAACATCTGCACATAGTACACTTCAAATACTTAAGTATATTCCACACAGAGCGACTATCATTTTCACAAAATGAAAGAACACATGCTGAATCCAGTTTATGGGTAGCTGTTTAGGAACATCATATATCAAATATTTCACCACAGATGTGACAATATCTAGAACATTCATTCACTGAAAGAACACTGTGAAGAAACCATCTTGCTTGTTAGCTGTTTAAGAATATAAATAAAAGGCTCTTCAAACATATCACTTTATGCCATACAGAATGGCTATCATCTCCATAGCCAGAAAAGAATACTGTGATGAACCCAGCTTGCAAGTAATTGTTTATTAATATTTTGCTCAAGTCTTATCAGACATTTGCCTACAGTCATGACAGGATATCTTTAATGTCTATTCAATGTAATAACACTATATTTAAAAGAATTTCCTTGTAGCTGTTTAGAAACATCTTCATGTAAGACTTATTAAACATTCCTTTGCAGGAATGACAGAATCTCTAAACATTCACTCATTGAATGAACACAGGGATGAAAGCAGTTTTCTTGTAACTGTTGAGGAACATCTTCATATAAAGCTTTTCAAGCATTTCAGTATATGGCATACAGCATGGCCATACCCTTCTTACAAGGAAAGAAGGTTGTGTTTAATAGCTTTCAGGTAGATTATTAGGAGCATTTTTATGTAAGACCTATTGAACATTTAACTACAGGCATGACAGAATATCTATTACATCCATTCAATGAAAGAACACTATGGTGAAAGTGGCTTGGTTTGACTGTTAAGGAAGATCTTCATTTAAGTCCTTTTCAGCATTTCTGTATATGCCATACTAAACGGCTGTCACTATCTTATGATGAAATTATTCTGTCCTGAACACGTCTTGTTGGATTCTATTTAGGAACATCTTCATATAAGACCTCTCTAACATTTAAGCATATGCCATACAGAATGGCTCTCACTTACTTACAGTTAAAGGACACTGTGCTAAACCCGGCTTGCTGGCGGCTGTTTGAAACCTCTTCATATAAGACTTATTAAACATTTCACTACAGGCATGACAGACTAGCTATAACACTCGTTCACTGAAAGAACACTGTGGTGAAGCCAGATTACTTCTGGCGCCTTGGGAATGTCTTCGTATAAGGCTCTTCAAACACTTCATTATGCCTACAGAATGGCTATCACTTCCATATCCAGAAAGAACGTTCTGATGAAACCAGTGGCTCTTTATGAGCATTTCATTTATGTCTTATCAAACGTTTCTCTACAGCCGCAACATGATATCCATAACATTCATTCAAGGAAACCACACTATGTTGAAAAAGCTTGCTTGTAGCTGTTCAGGAACACTCTCACCTAAGACATCAAATAGTTCTCTTGAGGCATGACAGAATACGTATAACATTCATTTTCTGAATGAACACTGTGGTGAAAACACCTTGCTTGCAGCTGTTTAGGGGAATCTTCAAATAAGTCCTATCAAACATTTCACTACGGGCATGATGGAATATCTATAACATTCACTCATTGAAAGAATGCTGTGGTGAAACCAACTTCCTTGTAGCTTTTAAGGAACATCTTCATGTAAGTCTTTTCTAGCATTTCAGTATGAGCCATAGAGAACAGCTATACTTTCTTAAAATGAACAAACATTGTACCTAACTCAGCTTTCAGGTAGACTTATAGTAACATTTTCATGTAAGATTTATTGAAAATTTCACAACATGTGCGACAGAATATCTATTACATTAATTCAATGAAAGATCACTATTGTG
Source organism: Equus asinus (assembly GCF_041296235.1). Taxonomy (NCBI): domain Eukaryota; kingdom Metazoa; phylum Chordata; class Mammalia; order Perissodactyla; family Equidae; genus Equus; species Equus asinus. Next base: position 8,582,893 of record NC_091818.1, read on the forward strand.
AAACCAGCTTGCTTGTATCTCTTTAGAAATACACTCATATAAGTCTTTTCTGACATTTCAGTGTATGCCATACAAAGTAACTATCACTTTATTACAATGAAAAGTCAGTGTGCTGATCCCAGCTTGCAGGTAGCTGTAGGAACATTTTCATATATGATATAAAACATTTCACTACAGCTATAGGAGACTATATATATAAAGTTTATTAAATGAAAGAACACTGTGGTGTAACCAGATTGCTTGTAGCTATTTAGGAGTATCTTCATACAAGTCTTTTCAAACATTTCAGTGTATTCCATCCAGAATGGTTATCACTTCCATAAAATGAAAGAACGATGTTAAGAACCCAGCTGGAAAGTTGTCTTTTAGAAATATCTTTTTATAAGTCTTAACAAATATTGCGCTATGGTCATGACAGAATGATTTTAATATTCACTCAAGGAAAGAAGGATGAGCTGAACCCTTGTTTCCTAGTATCTGTTTAGGAAGAACTTCATAAAATACTTAAAAAATTACACTACAGACTTGAAAAATATCCATAAGATTCAGACACTAAAGGAACTCTGGTGAAACAAATGTGCTTACAGCTGTTTAGGGGCATATTCACATAAGACAGTTCAAACATTTCAGCATATGCCCTACAGATGACCTATCAATTACTAACAATGTGAGAACACTGTTCTAAGCCCAGTTTGCGGGTAGCTGTTTAGGAACATGTTCATATAAGACTTAACAAACATTTCATTGCATGTGGGACAGAATATATATAGCATTTGTTCACTGAGAGAAAACTGTGGTGAAACCATCTTACTTGCAGCCATTAAGGATCATCTTCGTATTAGTCATTATAACCATTTCAATATTTGCTGTTCTGATTGAATATGAGTTTCCAACAATGAAAGAAACACTGTGCTGAATCCAGCTTGCAAGTAAGTTTTAACTAACACTTCACTACAAGTGTCACAGAATATCTGCAATATTGTTTCACTGAAAGACCTCTGTGGTGAAAGCATCTTGAAGCTATTATTAGGAACATTTGTATTTGAGACATTTCTCACATTTCAGTATATGCCATAATGAATGGGTATCATTTTCCTACAATGAAAGAACACTGTGCTAAATAGAGCTCACAGATAGCTATCTAGGAACGTTTTTACATAAGACTTATCAAACATTTTACAATAGTCGTGACAGACTATACATAACATTCAGTCACTGAAAGAAAACTGTGGAGAAACAATCTTGCTTGTATATATTTAGAAACTTCTTCATGTTCACCATTTCAAGCATTTCCATATAAGACATACTGAATGAATATCACTTTGAGACAATGATATAACGTGCTGAAGCCAGATTGCAGGCAGCTGTTTAGGAACCTTTTCATAAGAGACTTATCATACATTTCACTACAAAGTATCTATTACATCCATTCAGTGAAAGAACACTATTGTGAAGCCAGATTGCTGGTAGCTAATTAGGAACATCTTGATATAAGGCTTTTCTAATATTTCAGTTTATGCCAAACAGAATGACTATCATTTTCTTAAAATGAAATAACACTGTGTTGAACTCATCTTGCAGGAAGCCATTTAGGGTTTCTTCATACAAAACACCAAACATGTCACTACTGCTCTGACAGAATCTCTGTAAGATTCCTTCACTGAGGAACACACTCTGGTGAAACCAGATTGCTCATAAGTTTTTAGGAATATCTTTATATAAGGCTATTCAAACACATCATATGCTATACAGAATGATGATCACTTCCATTAAATTAAACAACATTGCGATGCAACCAGCTGGCACATGCTATTTATGAACATTTTGTGTGTGTCTTATCAAACGTTTCTCTGCAGCCACAATGTGATAATTATTGCATTCATTCAATGAAATACTGTGTTGAAAAAGCCTGCTTGTGGCTGTTTAGAAACATCTTCATGTAAGTGTTCATGCAAGCCTTATCAAACATTTCCCTACAGGCATGACAGAATATCTGTAACATTCAATGTCTGTAAGAACACTGTTGTGAAACCATTTTGCTTGTAGCTACTTAGGGACATCTTCATAAAACTTATCCAGCATTTCACTACGGGTGTGATAGACTATCTATAACATCCATTCACTGAAAGAACATTGTCTGGAAAACACCTAGCAAGTAGCTCTTAAGGAACATCTTCACATATGCCATTTCAAACATTTCAGTATATGCCACAAGGAACGGCTATCACTTTCTTACAATGAAAGAGCATTGTGCTTAATCAAGCCAACAGGTAGCTGTTTAGGGATATTTTCACATAAATCATATCAAACATTTGACTACAGATGTGACAATGTCTATAACATTTGTTATCTGAAAGAAAATTATGCAAAAACCATCTTCTTTTCACTGTTTAGGAACATCTGCACATAGTACACTTCAAATACTTAAGTATATTCCACACAGAGCGACTATCATTTTCACAAAATGAAAGAACACATGCTGAATCCAGTTTATGGGTAGCTGTTTAGGAACATCATATATCAAATATTTCACCACAGATGTGACAATATCTAGAACATTCATTCACTGAAAGAACACTGTGAAGAAACCATCTTGCTTGTTAGCTGTTTAAGAATATAAATAAAAGGCTCTTCAAACATATCACTTTATGCCATACAGAATGGCTATCATCTCCATAGCCAGAAAAGAATACTGTGATGAACCCAGCTTGCAAGTAATTGTTTATTAATATTTTGCTCAAGTCTTATCAGACATTTGCCTACAGTCATGACAGGATATCTTTAATGTCTATTCAATGTAATAACACTGTATTTAAAAGAATTTCCTTGTAGCTGTTTAGAAACATCTTCATGTAAGACTTATTAAACATTCCTTTGCAGGAATGACAGAATCTCTAAACATTCACTCATTGAATGAACACAGGGATGAAAGCAGTTTTCTTGTAACTGTTGAGGAACATCTTCATATAAAGCTTTTCAAGCATTTCAGTATATGGCATACAGCATGGCCATACCCTTCTTACAAGGAAAGAAGGTTGTGTTTAATAGCTTTCAGGTAGATTATTAGGAGCATTTTTATGTAAGACCTATTGAACATTTAACTACAGGCATGACAGAATATCTATTACATCCATTCAATGAAAGAACACTATGGTGAAAGTGGCTTGGTTTGACTGTTAAGGAAGATCTTCATTTAAGTCCTTTTCAGCATTTCTGTATATGCCATACTAAACGGCTGTCACTATCTTATGATGAAATTATTCTGTCCTGAACACGTCTTGTTGGATTCTATTTAGGAACATCTTCATATAAGACCTCTCTAACATTTAAGCATATGCCATACAGAAGGGCTCTCACTTACTTACAGTTAAAGGACACTGTGCTAAACCCGGCTTGCTGGCGGCTGTTTGAAACCTCTTCATATAAGACTTATTAAACATTTCACTACAGGCATGACAGACTAGCTATAACACTCGTTCACTGAAAGAACACTGTGGTGAAGCCAGATTACTTCTGGCGCCTTGGGAATGTCTTCGTATAAGGCTCTTCAAACACTTCATTATGCCTACAGAATGGCTATCACTTCCATATCCAGAAAGAACGTTCTGATGAAACCAGTGGCTCTTTATGAGCATTTCATTTATGTCTTATCAAACGTTTCTCTACAGCCGCAACATGATATCCATAACATTCATTCAAGGAAACCACACTATGTTGAAAAAGCTTGCTTGTAGCTGTTCAGGAACACTCTCACCTAAGACATCAAATAGTTCTCTTGAGGCATGACAGAATACGTATAACATTCATTTTCTGAATGAACACTGTGGTGAAAACACCTTGCTTGCAGCTGTTTAGGGGAATCTTCAAATAAGTCCTATCAAACATTTCACTACGGGCATGATGGAATATCTATAACATTCACTCATTGAAAGAATGCTGTGGTGAAACCAACTTCCTTGTAGCTTTTAAGGAACATCTTCATGTAAGTCTTTTCTAGCATTTCAGTATGAGCCATAGAGAACAGCTATACTTTCTTAAAATGAACAAACATTGTACCTAACTCAGCTTTCAGGTAGACTTATAGTAACATTTTCATGTAAGATTTATTGAAAATTTCACAACATGTGCGACAGAATATCTATTACATTAATTCAATGAAAGATCACTATTGTGAAACCAGCTTGCTTGTATCTCTTTAGAAATACACTCATATAAGTCTTTTCTGACATTTCAGTGTATGCCATACAAAGTAACTATCACTTTATTACAATGAAAAGTCAGTGTGCTGATCCCAGCTTGCAGGTAGCTGTAGGAACCTTTTCATATATGATATAAAACATTTCACTACAGCTATAGGAGACTATATATATAAAGTTTATTAAATGAAAGAACACTGTGGTGTAACCAGATTGCTTGTAGCTATTTAGGAGTATCTTCATACAAGTCTTTTCAAACATTTCAGTGTATTCCATCCAGAATGGTTATCACTTCCATAAAATGAAAGAACGATGTTAAGAACCCAGCTGGAAAGTTGTCTTTTAGAAATATCTTTTTATAAGTCTTAACAAATATTGCGCTATGGTCATGACAGAATGATTTTAATATTCACTCAAGGAAAGGAGGATGAGCTGAACCCTTGTTTCCTAGTATCTGTTTAGGAAGAACTTCATAAAATACTTAAAAAATTACACTACAGACTTGAAAAATATCCATAAGATTCAGACACTAAAGGAACTCTGGTGAAACAAATGTGCTTACAGCTGTTTAGGGGCATATTCACATAAGACAGTTCAAACATTTCAGCATATGCCCTACAGATGACCTATCAATTACTAACAATGTGAGAACACTGTTCTAAGCCCAGTTTGCGGGTAGCTGTTTAGGAACATGTTCATATAAGACTTAACAAACATTTCATTGCATGTGGGACAGAATATATATAGCATTTGTTCACTGAGAGAAAACTGTGGTGAAACCATCTTACTTGCAGCCATTAAGGATCATCTTCGTATTAGTCATTATAACCATTTCAATATTTGCTGTTCTGATTGAATATGAGTTTCCAACAATGAAAGAAACACTGTGCTGAATCCAGCTTGCAAGTAAGTTTTAACTAACACTTCACTACAAGTGTCACAGAATATCTGCAATATTGTTTCACTGAAAGACCTCTGTGGTGAAAGCATCTTGAAGCTATTATTAGGAACATTTGTATTTAAGACATTTCTCACATTTCAGTATATGCCATAATGAATGGGTATCATTTTCCTACAATGAAAGAACACTGTGCTAAATAGAGCTCACAGATAGCTATCTAGGAACGTTTTTACATAAGACTTATCAAACATTTTACAATAGTCGTGACAGACTATACATCACATTCAGTCACTGAAAGAAAACTGTGGAGAAACAATCTTGCTTGTATATATTTAGAAACTTCTTCATGTTCACCATTTCAAGCATTTCCATATAAGACATACTGAATGAATATCACTTTGAGACAATGATATAACGTGCTGAAGCCAGATTGCAGGCAGCTGTTTAGGAACCTTTTCATAAGAGACTTATCATACATTTCACTACAAAGTATCTATTACATCCATTCAGTGAAAGAACACTATTGTGAAGCCAGATTGCTGGTAGCTAATTAGGAACATCTTGATATAAGGCTTTTCTAATATTTCAGTTTATGCCAAACAGAATGACTATCATTTTCTTAAAATGAAATAACACTGTGTTGAACTCATCTTGCAGGAAGCCATTTAGGGTTTCTTCATACAAAACACCAAACATGTCACTACTGCTCTGACAGAATCTCTGTAAGATTCCTTCACTGAGGAACACACTCTGGTGAAACCAGATTGCTCATAAGTTTTTAGGAATATCTTTATATAAGGCTATTCAAACACATCATATGCTATACAGAATGATGATCACTTCCATTAAATTAAACAACATTGCGATGCAACCAGCTGGCACATGCTATTTATGAACATTTTGTGTGTGTCTTATCAAACGTTTCTCTGCAGCCACAATGTGATAATTATTGCATTCATTCAATGAAATACTGTGTTGAAAAAGCCTGCTTGTGGCTGTTTAGAAACATCTTCATGTAAGTGTTCATGCAAGCCTTATCAAACATTTCACTACAGGCATGACAGAATATCTATAACATTCAATGTCTGTAAGAACACTGTTGTGAAACCATTTTGCTTGTAGCTACTTAGGGACATCTTCATAAAACTTATCCAGCATTTCACTACGGGTGTGATAGACTATCTATAACATCCATTCACTGAAAGAACATTGTCTGGCAAACACCTAGCAAGTAGCTCTTAAGGAACATCTTCACATATGCCATTTCAAACATTTCAGTATATGCCACAAGGAACGGCTATCACTTTCTTACAATGAAAGAGCATTGTGCTTAATCAAGCCAACAGGTAGCTGTTTAGGGATATTTTCACATAAATCATATCAAACATTTGACTACAGATGTGACAATGTCTATAACATTTGTTATCTGAAAGAAAATTATGCAAAAACCATCTTCTTTTCACTGTTTAGGAACATCTGCACATAGTACACTTCAAATACTTAAGTATATTCCACACAGAGCGACTATCATTTTCACAAAATGAAAGAACACATGCTGAATCCAGTTTATGGGTAGCTGTTTAGGAACATCATATATCAAATATTTCACCACAGATGTGACAATATCTAGAACATTCATTCACTGAAAGAACACTGTGAAGAAACCATCTTGCTTGTTAGCTGTTTAAGAATATAAATAAAAGGCTCTTCAAACATATCACTTTATGCCATACAGAATGGCTATCATCTCCATAGCCAGAAAAGAATACTGTGATGAACCCAGCTTGCAAGTAATTGTTTATTAATATTTTGCTCAAGTCTTATCAGACATTTGCCTACAGTCATGACAGGATATCTTTAATGTCTATTCAATGTAATAACACTGTATTTAAAAGAATTTCCTTGTAGCTGTTTAGAAACATCTTCATGTAAGACTTATTAAACATTCCTTTGCAGGAATGACAGAATCTCTAAACATTCACTCATTGAATGAACACAGGGATGAAAGCAGTTTTCTTGTAACTGTTGAGGAACATCTTCATATAAAGCTTTTCAAGCATTTCAGTATATGGCATACAGCATGGCCATACCCTTCTTACAAGGAAAGAAGGTTGTGTTTAATAGCTTTCAGGTAGATTATTAGGAGCATTTTTATGTAAGACCTATTGAACATTTAACTACAGGCATGACAGAATATCTATTACATCCATTCAATGAAAGAACACTATGGTGAAAGTGGCTTGGTTTGACTGTTAAGGAAGATCTTCATTTAAGTCCTTTTCAGCATTTCTGTATATGCCATACTAAACGGCTGTCACTATCTTATGATGAAATTATTCTGTCCTGAACACGTCTTGTTGGATTCTATTTAGGAACATCTTCATATAAGACCTCTCTAACATTTAAGCATATGCCATACAGAAGGGCTCTCACTTACTTACAGTTAAAGGACACTGTGCTAAACCCGGCTTGCTGGCGGCTGTTTGAAACCTCTTCATATAAGACTTATTAAACATTTCACTACAGGCATGACAGACTAGCTATAACACTCGTTCACTGAAAGAACACTGTGGTGAAGCCAGATTACTTCTGGCGCCTTGGGAATGTCTTCGTATAAGGCTCTTCAAACACTTCATTATGCCCACAGAATGGCTATCACTTCCATATCCAGAAAGAACGTTCTGATGAAACCAGTGGCTCTTTATGAGCATTTCATTTATGTCTTATCAAACGTTTCTCTACAGCCGCAACATGATATCCATAACATTCATTCAAGGAAACCACACTATGTTGAAAAAGCTTGCTTGTAGCTGTTCAGGAACACTCTCACCTAAGACATCAAATAGTTCTCTTGAGGCATGACAGAATACGTATAACATTCATTTTCTGAATGAACACTGTGGTGAAAACACCTTGCTTGCAGCTGTTTAGGGGAATCTTCAAATAAGTCCTATCAAACATTTCACTACGGGCATGATGGAATATCTATAACATTCACTCATTGAAAGAATGCTGTGGTGAAACCAACTTCCTTGTAGCTTTTAAGGAACATCTTCATGTAAGTCTTTTCTAGCATTTCAGTATGAGCCATAGAGAACAGCTATACTTTCTTAAAATGAACAAACATTGTACCTAACTCAGCTTTCAGGTAGACTTATAGTAACATTTTCATGTAAGATTTATTGAAAATTTCACAACATGTGCGACAGAATATCTATTACATTAATTCAATGAAAGATCACTATTGTGAAACCAGCTTGCTTGTATCTCTTTAGAAATACACTCATATAAGTCTTTTCTGACATTTCAGTGTATGCCATACAAAGTAACTATCACTTTATTACAATGAAAAGTCAGTGTGCTGATCCCAGCTTGCAGGTAGCTGTAGGAACCTTTTCATATATGATATAAAACATTTCACTACAGCTATAGGAGACTATATATATAAAGTTTATTAAATGAAAGAACACTGTGGTGTAACCAGATTGCTTGTAGCTATTTAGGAGTATCTTCATACAAGTCTTTTCAAACATTTCAGTGTATTCCATCCAGAATGGTTATCACTTCCATAAAATGAAAGAACGATGTTAAGAACCCAGCTGGAAAGTTGTCTTTTAGAAATATCTTTTTATAAGTCTTAACAAATATTGCGCTATGGTCATGACAGAATGATTTTAATATTCACTCAAGGAAAGAAGGATGAGCTGAACCCTTGTTTCCTAGTATCTGTTTAGGAAGAACTTCATAAAATACTTAAAAAATTACACTACAGACTTGAAAAATATCCATAAGATTCAGACACTAAAGGAACTCTGGTGAAACAAATGTGCTTACAGCTGCTTAGGGGCATATTCACATAAGACAGTTCAAACATTTCAGCATATGCCCTACAGATGACCTATCAATTACTAACAATGTGAGAACACTGTTCTAAGCCCAGTTTGCGGGTAGCTGTTTAGGAACATGTTCATATAAGACTTAACAAACATTTCATTGCATGTGGGACAGAATATATATAGCATTTGTTCACTGAGAGAAAACTGTGGTGAAACCATCTTACTTGCAGCCATTAAGGATCATCTTCGTATTAGTCATTATAACCATTTCAATATTTGCTGTTCTGATTGAATATGAGTTTCCAACAATGAAAGAAACACTGTGCTGAATCCAGCTTGCAAGTAAGTTTTAACTAACACTTCACTACAAGTGTCACAGAATATCTGCAATATTGTTTCACTGAAAGACCTCTGTGGTGAAAGCATCTTGAAGCTATTATTAGGAACATTTGTATTTAAGACATTTCTCACATTTCAGTATATGCCATAATGAATGGGTATCATTTTCCTACAATGAAAGAACACTGTGCTAAATAGAGCTCACAGATAGCTATCTAGGAACGTTTTTACATAAGACTTATCAAACATTTTACAATAGTCGTGACAGACTATACATAACATTCAGTCACTGAAAGAAAACTGTGGAGAAACAATCTTGCTTGTATATATTTAGAAACTTCTTCATGTTCACCATTTCAAGCATTTCCATATAAGACATACTGAATGAATATCACTTTGAGACAATGATATAACGTGCTGAAGCCAGATTGCAGGCAGCTGTTTAGGAACCTTTTCATAAGAGACTTATCATACATTTCACTACAAAGTATCTATTACATCCATTCAGTGAAAGAACACTATTGTGAAGCCAGATTGCTGGTAGCTAATTAGGAACATCTTGATATAAGGCTTTTCTAATATTTCAGTTTATGCCAAACAGAATGACTATCATTTTCTTAAAATGAAATAACACTGTGTTGAACTCATCTTGCAGGAAGCCATTTAGGGTTTCTTCATACAAAACACCAAACATGTCACTACTGCTCTGACAGAATCTCTGTAAGATTCCTTCACTGAGGAACACACTCTGGTGAAACCAGATTGCTCATAAGTTTTTAGGAATATCTTTATATAAGGCTATTCAAACACATCATATGCTATACAGAATGATGATCACTTCCATTAAATTAAACAACATTGCGATGCAACCAGCTGGCACATGCTATTTATGAACATTTTGTGTGTGTCTTATCAAACGTTTCTCTGCAGCCACAATGTGATAATTATTGCATTCATTCAATGAAATACTGTGTTGAAAAAGCCTGCTTGTGGCTGTTTAGAAACATCTTCATGTAAGTGTTCATGCAAGCCTTATCAAACATTTCACTACAGGCATGACAGAATATCTATAACATTCAATGTCTGTAAGAAGACTGCTGTGAAACCATTTTGCTTGTAGCTACTTAGGGACATCTTCATAAAACTTATCCAGCATTTCACTACGGGTGTGATAGACTATCTATAACATCCATTCACTGAAAGAACATTGTCTGGAAAACACCTAGCAAGTAGCTCTTAAGGAACATCTTCACATATGCCATTTCAAACATTTCAGTATATGCCACAAGGAACGGCTATCACTTTCTTACAATGAAAGAGCATTGTGCTTAATCAAGCCAACAGGTAGCTGTTTAGGGATATTTTCACATAAATCATATCAAACATTTGACTACAGATGTGACAATGTCTATAACATTTGTTATCTGAAAGAAAATTATGCAAAAACCATCTTCTTTTCACTGTTTAGGAACATCTGCACATAGTACACTTCAAATACTTAAGTATATTCCACACAGAGCGACTATCATTTTCACAAAATGAAAGAACACATGCTGAATCCAGTTTATGGGTAGCTGTTTAGGAACATCATATATCAAATATTTCACCACAGATGTGACAATATCTAGAACATTCATTCACTGAAAGAACACTGTGAAGAAACCATCTTGCTTGTTAGCTGTTTAAGAATATAAATAAAAGGCTCTTCAAACATATCACTTTATGCCATACAGAATGGCTATCATCTCCATAGCCAGAAAAGAATACTGTGATGAACCCAGCTTGCAAGTAATTGTTTATTAATATTTTGCTCAAGTCTTATCAGACATTTGCCTACAGTCATGACAGGATATCTTTAATGTCTATTCAATGTAATAACACTGTATTTAAAAGAATTTCCTTGTAGCTGTTTAGAAACATCTTCATGTAAGACTTATTAAACATTCCTTTGCAGGAATGACAGAATCTCTAAACATTCACTCATTGAATGAACACAGGGATGAAAGCAGTTTTCTTGTAACTGTTGAGGAACATCTTCATATAAAGCTTTTCAAGCATTTCAGTATATGGCATACAGCATGGCCATACCCTTCTTACAAGGAAAGAAGGTTGTGTTTAATAGCTTTCAGGTAGATTATTAGGAGCATTTTTATGTAAGACCTATTGAACATTTAACTACAGGCATGACAGAATATCTATTACATCCATTCAATGAAAGAACACTATGGTGAAAGTGGCTTGGTTTGACTGTTAAGGAAGATCTTCATTTAAGTCCTTTTCAGCATTTCTGTATATGCCATACTAAACGGCTGTCACTATCTTATGATGAAATTATTCTGTCCTGAACACGTCTTGTTGGATTCTATTTAGGAACATCTTCATATAAGACCTCTCTAACATTTAAGCATATGCCATACAGAAGGGCTCTCACTTACTTACAGTTAAAGGACACTGTGCTAAACCCGGCTTGCTGGCGGCTGTTTGAAACCTCTTCATATAAGACTTATTAAACATTTCACTACAGGCATGACAGACTAGCTATAACACTCGTTCACTGAAAGAACACTGTGGTGAAGCCAGATTACTTCTGGCGCCTTGGGAATGTCTTCGTATAAGGCTCTTCAAACACTTCATTATGCCTACAGAATGGCTATCACTTCCATATCCAGAAAGAACGTTCTGATGAAACCAGTGGCTCTTTATGAGCATTTCATTTATGTCTTATCAAACGTTTCTCTACAGCCGCAACATGATATCCATAACATTCATTCAAGGAAACCACACTATGTTGAAAAAGCTTGCTTGTAGCTGTTCAGGAACACTCTCACCTAAGACATCAAATAGTTCTCTTGAGGCATGACAGAATACGTATAACATTCATTTTCTGAATGAACACTGTGGTGAAAACACCTTGCTTGCAGCTGTTTAGGGGAATCTTCAAATAAGTCCTATCAAACATTTCACTACGGGCATGATGGAATATCTATAACATTCACTCATTGAAAGAATGCTGTGGTGAAACCAACTTCCTTGTAGCTTTTAAGGAACATCTTCATGTAAGTCTTTTCTAGCATTTCAGTATGAGCCATAGAGAACAGCTATACTTTCTTAAAATGAACAAACATTGTACCTAACTCAGCTTTCAGGTAGACTTATAGTAACATTTTCATGTAAGATTTATTGAAAATTTCACAACATGTGCGACAGAATATCTATTACATTAATTCAATGAAAGATCACTATTGTGAAACCAGCTTGCTTGTATCTCTTTAGAAATACACTCATATAAGTCTTTTCTGACATTTCAGTGTATGCCATACAAAGTAACTATCACTTTATTACAATGAAAAGTCAGTGTGCTGATCCCAGCTTGCAGGTAGCTGTAGGAACATTTTCATATATGATATAAAACATTTCACTACAGCTATAGGAGACTATATATATAAAGTTTATTAAATGAAAGAACACTGTGGTGTAACCAGATTGCTTGTAGCTATTTAGGAGTATCTTCATACAAGTCTTTTCAAACATTTCAGTGTATTCCATCCAGAATGGTTATCACTTCCATAAAATGAAAGAACGATGTTAAGAACCCAGCTGGAAAGTTGTCTTTTAGAAATATCTTTTTATAAGTCTTAACAAATATTGCGCTATGGTCATGACAGAATGATTTTAATATTCACTCAAGGAAAGGAGGATGAGCTGAACCCTTGTTTCCTAGTATCTGTTTAGGAAGAACTTCATAAAATACTTAAAAAATTACACTACAGACTTGAAAAATATCCATAAGATTCAGACACTAAAGGAACTCTGGTGAAACAAATGTGCTTACAGCTGTTTAGGGGCATATTCACATAAGACAGTTCAAATATTTCAGCATATGCCCTACAGATGACCTATCAATTACTAACAATGTGAGAACACTGTTCTAAGCCCAGTTTGCGGGTAGCTGTTTAGGAACATGTTCATATAAGACTTAACAAACATTTCATTGCATGTGGGACAGAATATATATAGCATTTGTTCACTGAGAGAAAACTGTGGTGAAACCATCTTACTTGCAGCCATTAAGGATCATCTTCGTATTAGTCATTATAACCATTTCAATATTTGCTGTTCTGATTGAATATGAGTTTCCAACAATGAAAGAAACACTGTGCTGAATCCAGCTTGCAAGTAAGTTTTAACTAACACTTCACTACAAGTGTCACAGAATATCTGCAATATTGTTTCACTGAAAGACCTCTGTGGTGAAAGCATCTTGAAGCTATTATTAGGAACATTTGTATTTGAGACATTTCTCACATTTCAGTATATGCCATAATGAATGGGTATCATTTTCCTACAATGAAAGAACACTGTGCTAAATAGAGCTCACAGATAGCTATCTAGGAACGTTTTTACATAAGACTTATCAAACATTTTACAATAGTCGTGACAGACTATACATCACATTCAGTCACTGAAAGAAAACTGTGGAGAAACAATCTTGCTTGTATATATTTAGAAACTTCTTCATGTTCACCATTTCAAGCATTTCCATATAAGACATACTGAATGAATATCACTTTGAGACAATGATATAACGTGCTGAAGCCAGATTGCAGGCAGCTGTTTAGGAACCTTTTCATAAGAGACTTATCATACATTTCACTACAAAGTATCTATTACATCCATTCAGTGAAAGAACACTATTGTGAAGCCAGATTGCTGGTAGCTAATTAGGAACATCTTGATATAAGGCTTTTCTAATATTTCAGTTTATGCCAAACAGAATGACTATCATTTTCTTAAAATGAAATAACACTGTGTTGAACTCATCTTGCAGGAAGCCATTTAGGGTTTCTTCATACAAAACACCAAACATGTCACTACTGCTCTGACAGAATCTCTGTAAGATTCCTTCACTGAGGAACACACTCTGGTGAAACCAGATTGCTCATAAGTTTTTAGGAATATCTTTATATAAGGCTATTCAAACACATCATATGCTATACAGAATGATGATCACTTCCATTAAATTAAACAACATTGCGATGCAACCAGCTGGCACATGCTATTTATGAACATTTTGTGTGTGTCTTATCAAACGTTTCTCTGCAGCCACAATGTGATAATTATTGCATTCATTCAATGAAATACTGTGTTGAAAAAGCCTGCTTGTGGCTGTTTAGAAACATCTTCATGTAAGTGTTCATGCAAGCCTTATCAAACATTTCACTACAGGCATGACAGAATATCTATAACATTCAATGTCTGTAAGAACACTGCTGTGAAACCATTTTGCTTGTAGCTACTTAGGGACATCTTCATAAAACTTATCCAGCATTTCACTACGGGTGTGATAGACTATCTATAACATCCATTCACTGAAAGAACATTGTCTGGCAAACACCTAGCAAGTAGCTCTTAAGGAACATCTTCACATATGCCATTTCAAACATTTCAGTATATGCCACAAGGAACGGCTATCACTTTCTTACAATGAAAGAGCATTGTGCTTAATCAAGCCAACAGGTAGCTGTTTAGGGATATTTTCACATAAATCATATCAAACATTTGACTACAGATGTGACAATGTCTATAACATTTGTTATCTGAAAGAAAATTATGCAAAAACCATCTTCTTTTCACTGTTTAGGAACATCTGCACATAGTACACTTCAAATACTTAAGTATATTCCACACAGAGCGACTATCATTTTCACAAAATGAAAGAACACATGCTGAATCCAGTTTATGGGTAGCTGTTTAGGAACATCATATATCAAATATTTCACCACAGATGTGACAATATCTAGAACATTCATTCACTGAAAGAACACTGTGAAGAAACCATCTTGCTTGTTAGCTGTTTAAGAATATAAATAAAAGGCTCTTCAAACATATCACTTTATGCCATACAGAATGGCTATCATCTCCATAGCCAGAAAAGAATACTGTGATGAACCCAGCTTGCAAGTAATTGTTTATTAATATTTTGCTCAAGTCTTATCAGACATTTGCCTACAGTCATGACAGGATATCTTTAATGTCTATTCAATGTAATAACACTGTATTTAAAAGAATTTCCTTGTAGCTGTTTAGAAACATCTTCATGTAAGACTTATTAAACATTCCTTTGCAGGAATGACAGAATCTCTAAACATTCACTCATTGAATGAACACAGGGATGAAAGCAGTTTTCTTGTAACTGTTGAGGAACATCTTCATATAAAGCTTTTCAAGCATTTCAGTATATGGCATACAGCATGGCCATACCCTTCTTACAAGGAAAGAAGGTTGTGTTTAATAGCTTTCAGGTAGATTATTAGGAGCATTTTTATGTAAGACCTATTGAACATTTAACTACAGGCATGACAGAATATCTATTACATCCATTCAATGAAAGAACACTATGGTGAAAGTGGCTTGGTTTGACTGTTAAGGAAGATCTTCATTTAAGTCCTTTTCAGCATTTCTGTATATGCCATACTAAACGGCTGTCACTATCTTATGATGAAATTATTCTGTCCTGAACACGTCTTGTTGGATTCTATTTAGGAACATCTTCATATAAGACCTCTCTAACATTTAAGCATATGCCATACAGAAGGGCTCTCACTTACTTACAGTTAAAGGACACTGTGCTAAACCCGGCTTGCTGGCGGCTGTTTGAAACCTCTTCATATAAGACTTATTAAACATTTCACTACAGGCATGACAGACTAGCTATAACACTCGTTCACTGAAAGAACACTGTGGTGAAGCCAGATTACTTCTGGCGCCTTGGGAATGTCTTCGTATAAGGCTCTTCAAACACTTCATTATGCCCACAGAATGGCTATCACTTCCATATCCAGAAAGAACGTTCTGATGAAACCAGTGGCTCTTTATGAGCATTTCATTTATGTCTTATCAAACGTTTCTCTACAGCCGCAACATGATATCCATAACATTCATTCAAGGAAACCACACTATGTTGAAAAAGCTTGCTTGTAGCTGTTCAGGAACACTCTCACCTAAGACATCAAATAGTTCTCTTGAGGCATGACAGAATACGTATAACATTCATTTTCTGAATGAACACTGTGGTGAAAACACCTTGCTTGCAGCTGTTTAGGGGAATCTTCAAATAAGTCCTATCAAACATTTCACTACGGGCATGATGGAATATCTATAACATTCACTCATTGAAAGAATGCTGTGGTGAAACCAACTTCCTTGTAGCTTTTAAGGAACATCTTCATGTAAGTCTTTTCTAGCATTTCAGTATGAGCCATAGAGAACAGCTATACTTTCTTAAAATGAACAAACATTGTACCTAACTCAGCTTTCAGGTAGACTTATAGTAACATTTTCATGTAAGATTTATTGAAAATTTCACAACATGTGCGACAGAATATCTATTACATTAATTCAATGAAAGATCACTATTGTGAAACCAGCTTGCTTGTATCTCTTTAGAAATACACTCATATAAGTCTTTTCTGACATTTCAGTGTATGCCATACAAAGTAACTATCACTTTATTACAATGAAAAGTCAGTGTGCTGATCCCAGCTTGCAGGTAGCTGTAGGAACCTTTTCATATATGATATAAAACATTTCACTACAGCTATAGGAGACTATATATATAAAGTTTATTAAATGAAAGAACACTGTGGTGTAACCAGATTGCTTGTAGCTATTTAGGAGTATCTTCATACAAGTCTTTTCAAACATTTCAGTGTATTCCATCCAGAATGGTTATCACTTCCATAAAATGAAAGAACGATGTTAAGAACCCAGCTGGAAAGTTGTCTTTTAGAAATATCTTTTTATAAGTCTTAACAAATATTGCGCTATGGTCATGACAGAATGATTTTAATATTCACTCAAGGAAAGGAGGATGAGCTGAACCCTTGTTTCCTAGTATCTGTTTAGGAAGAACTTCATAAAATACTTAAAAAATTACACTACAGACTTGAAAAATATCCATAAGATTCAGACACTAAAGGAACTCTGGTGAAACAAATGTGCTTACAGCTGCTTAGGGGCATATTCACATAAGACAGTTCAAACATTTCAGCATATGCCCTACAGATGACCTATCAATTACTAACAATGTGAGAACACTGTTCTAAGCCCAGTTTGCGGGTAGCTGTTTAGGAACATGTTCATATAAGACTTAACAAACATTTCATTGCATGTGGGACAGAATATATATAGCATTTGTTCACTGAGAGAAAACTGTGGTGAAACCATCTTACTTGCAGCCATTAAGGATCATCTTCGTATTAGTCATTATAACCATTTCAATATTTGCTGTTCTGATTGAATATGAGTTTCCAACAATGAAAGAAACACTGTGCTGAATCCAGCTTGCAAGTAAGTTTTAACTAACACTTCACTACAAGTGTCACAGAATATCTGCAATATTGTTTCACTGAAAGACCTCTGTGGTGAAAGCATCTTGAAGCTATTATTAGGAACATTTGTATTTGAGACATTTCTCACATTTCAGTATATGCCATAATGAATGGGTATCATTTTCCTACAATGAAAGAACACTGTGCTAAATAGAGCTCACAGATAGCTATCTAGGAACGTTTTTACATAAGACTTATCAAACATTTTACAATAGTCGTGACAGACTATACATCACATTCAGTCACTGAAAGAAAACTGTGGAGAAACAATCTTGCTTGTATATATTTAGAAACTTCTTCATGTTCACCATTTCAAGCATTTCCATATAAGACATACTGAATGAATATCACTTTGAGACAATGATATAACGTGCTGAAGCCAGATTGCAGGCAGCTGTTTAGGAACCTTTTCATAAGAGACTTATCATACATTTCACTACAAAGTATCTATTACATCCATTCAGTGAAAGAACACTATTGTGAAGCCAGATTGCTGGTAGCTAATTAGGAACATCTTGATATAAGGCTTTTCTAATATTTCAGTTTATGCCAAACAGAATGACTATCATTTTCTTAAAATGAAATAACACTGTGTTGAACTCATCTTGCAGGAAGCCATTTAGGGTTTCTTCATACAAAACACCAAACATGTCACTACTGCTCTGACAGAATCTCTGTAAGATTCCTTCACTGAGGAACACACTCTGGTGAAACCAGATTGCTCATAAGTTTTTAGGAATATCTTTATATAAGGCTATTCAAACACATCATATGCTATACAGAATGATGATCACTTCCATTAAATTAAACAACATTGCGATGCAACCAGCTGGCACATGCTATTTATGAACATTTTGTGTGTGTCTTATCAAACGTTTCTCTGCAGCCACAATGTGATAATTATTGCATTCATTCAATGAAATACTGTGTTGAAAAAGCCTGCTTGTGGCTGTTTAGAAACATCTTCATGTAAGTGTTCATGCAAGCCTTATCAAACATTTCACTACAGGCATGACAGAATATCTATAACATTCAATGTCTGTAAGAACACTGTTGTGAAACCATTTTGCTTGTAGCTACTTAGGGACATCTTCATAAAACTTATCCAGCATTTCACTACGGGTGTGATAGACTATCTATAACATCCATTCACTGAAAGAACATTGTCTGGCAAACACCTAGCAAGTAGCTCTTAAGGAACATCTTCACATATGCCATTTCAAACATTTCAGTATATGCCACAAGGAACGGCTATCACTTTCTTACAATGAAAGAGCATTGTGCTTAATCAAGCCAACAGGTAGCTGTTTAGGGATATTTTCACATAAATCATATCAAACATTTGACTACAGATGTGACAATGTCTATAACATTTGTTATCTGAAAGAAAATTATGCAAAAACCATCTTCTTTTCACTGTTTAGGAACATCTGCACATAGTACACTTCAAATACTTAAGTATATTCCACACAGAGCGACTATCATTTTCACAAAATGAAAGAACACATGCTGAATCCAGTTTATGGGTAGCTGTTTAGGAACATCATATATCAAATATTTCACCACAGATGTGACAATATCTAGAACATTCATTCACTGAAAGAACACTGTGAAGAAACCATCTTGCTTGTTAGCTGTTTAAGAATATAAATAAAAGGCTCTTCAAACATATCACTTTATGCCATACAGAATGGCTATCATCTCCATAGCCAGAAAAGAATACTGTGATGAACCCAGCTTGCAAGTAATTGTTTATTAATATTTTGCTCAAGTCTTATCAGACATTTGCCTACAGTCATGACAGGATATCTTTAATGTCTATTCAATGTAATAACACTGTATTTAAAAGAATTTCCTTGTAGCTGTTTAGAAACATCTTCATGTAAGACTTATTAAACATTCCTTTGCAGGAATGACAGAATCTCTAAACATTCACTCATTGAATGAACACAGGGATGAAAGCAGTTTTCTTGTAACTGTTGAGGAACATCTTCATATAAAGCTTTTCAAGCATTTCAGTATATGGCATACAGCATGGCCATACCCTTCTTACAAGGAAAGAAGGTTGTGTTTAATAGCTTTCAGGTAGATTATTAGGAGCATTTTTATGTAAGACCTATTGAACATTTAACTACAGGCATGACAGAATATCTATTACATCCATTCAATGAAAGAACACTATGGTGAAAGTGGCTTGGTTTGACTGTTAAGGAAGATCTTCATTTAAGTCCTTTTCAGCATTTCTGTATATGCCATACTAAACGGCTGTCACTATCTTATGATGAAATTATTCTGTCCTGAACACGTCTTGTTGGATTCTATTTAGGAACATCTTCATATAAGACCTCTCTAACATTTAAGCATATGCCATACAGAAGGGCTCTCACTTACTTACAGTTAAAGGACACTGTGCTAAACCCGGCTTGCTGGCGGCTGTTTGAAACCTCTTCATATAAGACTTATTAAACATTTCACTACAGGCATGACAGACTAGCTATAACACTCGTTCACTGAAAGAACACTGTGGTGAAGCCAGATTACTTCTGGCGCCTTGGGAATGTCTTCGTATAAGGCTCTTCAAACACTTCATTATGCCTACAGAATGGCTATCACTTCCATATCCAGAAAGAACGTTCTGATGAAACCAGTGGCTCTTTATGAGCATTTCATTTATGTCTTATCAAACGTTTCTCTACAGCCGCAACATGATATCCATAACATTCATTCAAGGAAACCACACTATGTTGAAAAAGCTTGCTTGTAGCTGTTCAGGAACACTCTCACCTAAGACATCAAATAGTTCTCTTGAGGCATGACAGAATACGTATAACATTCATTTTCTGAATGAACACTGTGGTGAAAACACCTTGCTTGCAGCTGTTTAGGGGAATCTTCAAATAAGTCCTATCAAACATTTCACTACGGGCATGATGGAATATCTATAACATTCACTCATTGAAAGAATGCTGTGGTGAAACCAACTTCCTTGTAGCTTTTAAGGAACATCTTCATGTAAGTCTTTTCTAGCATTTCAGTATGAGCCATAGAGAACAGCTATACTTTCTTAAAATGAACAAACATTGTACCTAACTCAGCTTTCAGGTAGACTTATAGTAACATTTTCATGTAAGATTTATTGAAAATTTCACAACATGTGCGACAGAATATCTATTACATTAATTCAATGAAAGATCACTATTGTGAAACCAGCTTGCTTGTATCTCTTTAGAAATACACTCATATAAGTCTTTTCTGACATTTCAGTGTATGCCATACAAAGTAACTATCACTTTATTACAATGAAAAGTCAGTGTGCTGATCCCAGCTTGCAGGTAGCTGTAGGAACCTTTTCATATATGATATAAAACATTTCACTACAGCTATAGGAGACTATATATATAAAGTTTATTAAATGAAAGAACACTGTGGTGTAACCAGATTGCTTGTAGCTATTTAGGAGTATCTTCATACAAGTCTTTTCAAACATTTCAGTGTATTCCATCCAGAATGGTTATCACTTCCATAAAACGAAAGAACGATGTTAAGAACCCAGCTGGAAAGTTGTCTTTTAGAAATATCTTTTTATAAGTCTTAACAAATATTGCGCTATGGTCATGACAGAATGATTTTAATATTCACTCAAGGAAAGGAGGATGAGCTGAACCCTTGTTTCCTAGTATCTGTTTAGGAAGAACTTCATAAAATACTTAAAAAATTACACTACAGACTTGAAAAATATCCATAAGATTCAGACACTAAAGGAACTCTGGTGAAACAAATGTGCTTACAGCTGTTTAGGGGCATATTCACATAAGACAGTTCAAACATTTCAGCATATGCCCTACAGATGACCTATCAATTACTAACAATGTGAGAACACTGTTCTAAGCCCAGTTTGCGGGTAGCTGTTTAGGAACATGTTCATATAAGACTTAACAAACATTTCATTGCATGTGGGACAGAATATATATAGCATTTGTTCACTGAGAGAAAACTGTGGTGAAACCATCTTACTTGCAGCCATTAAGGATCATCTTCGTATTAGTCATTATAACCATTTCAATATTTGCTGTTCTGATTGAATATGAGTTTCCAACAATGAAAGAAACACTGTGCTGAATCCAGCTTGCAAGTAAGTTTTAACTAACACTTCACTACAAGTGTCACAGAATATCTGCAATATTGTTTCACTGAAAGACCTCTGTGGTGAAAGCATCTTGAAGCTATTATTAGGAACATTTGTATTTGAGACATTTCTCACATTTCAGTATATGCCATAATGAATGGGTATCATTTTCCTACAATGAAAGAACACTGTGCTAAATAGAGCTCACAGATAGCTATCTAGGAACGTTTTTACATAAGACTTATCAAACATTTTACAATAGTCGTGACAGACTATACATCACATTCAGTCACTGAAAGAAAACTGTGGAGAAACAATCTTGCTTGTATATATTTAGAAACTTCTTCATGTTCACCATTTCAAGCATTTCCATATAAGACATACTGAATGAATATCACTTTGAGACAATGATATAACGTGCTGAAGCCAGATTGCAGGCAGCTGTTTAGGAACCTTTTCATAAGAGACTTATCATACATTTCACTACAAAGTATCTATTACATCCATTCAGTGAAAGAACACTATTGTGAAGCCAGATTGCTGGTAGCTAATTAGGAACATCTTGATATAAGGCTTTTCTAATATTTCAGTTTATGCCAAACAGAATGACTATCATTTTCTTAAAATGAAATAACACTGTGTTGAACTCATCTTGCAGGAAGCCATTTAGGGTTTCTTCATACAAAACACCAAACATGTCACTACTGCTCTGACAGAATCTCTGTAAGATTCCTTCACTGAGGAACACACTCTGGTGAAACCAGATTGCTCATAAGTTTTTAGGAATATCTTTATATAAGGCTATTCAAACACATCATATGCTATACAGAATGATGATCACTTCCATTAAATTAAACAACATTGCGATGCAACCAGCTGGCACATGCTATTTATGAACATTTTGTGTGTGTCTTATCAAACGTTTCTCTGCAGCCACAATGTGATAATTATTGCATTCATTCAATGAAATACTGTGTTGAAAAAGCCTGCTTGTGGCTGTTTAGAAACATCTTCATGTAAGTGTTCATGCAAGCCTTATCAAACATTTCACTACAGGCATGACAGAATATCTATAACATTCAATGTCTGTAAGAACACTGCTGTGAAACCATTTTGCTTGTAGCTACTTAGGGACATCTTCATAAAACTTATCCAGCATTTCACTACGGGTGTGATAGACTATCTATAACATCCATTCACTGAAAGAACATTGTCTGGCAAACACCTAGCAAGTAGCTCTTAAGGAACATCTTCACATATGCCATTTCAAACATTTCAGTATATGCCACAAGGAACGGCTATCACTTTCTTACAATGAAAGAGCATTGTGCTTAATCAAGCCAACAGGTAGCTGTTTAGGGATATTTTCACATAAATCATATCAAACATTTGACTACAGATGTGACAATGTCTATAACATTTGTTATCTGAAAGAAAATTATGCAAAAACCATCTTCTTTTCACTGTTTAGGAACATCTGCACATAGTACACTTCAAATACTTAAGTATATTCCACACAGAGCGACTATCATTTTCACAAAATGAAAGAACACATGCTGAATCCAGTTTATGGGTAGCTGTTTAGGAACATCATATATCAAATATTTCACCACAGATGTGACAATATCTAGAACATTCATTCACTGAAAGAACACTGTGAAGAAACCATCTTGCTTGTTAGCTGTTTAAGAATATAAATAAAAGGCTCTTCAAACATATCACTTTATGCCATACAGAATGGCTATCATCTCCATAGCCAGAAAAGAATACTGTGATGAACCCAGCTTGCAAGTAATTGTTTATTAATATTTTGCTCAAGTCTTATCAGACATTTGCCTACAGTCATGACAGGATATCTTTAATGTCTATTCAATGTAATAACACTGTATTTAAAAGAATTTCCTTGTAGCTGTTTAGAAACATCTTCATGTAAGACTTATTAAACATTCCTTTGCAGGAATGACAGAATCTCTAAACATTCACTCATTGAATGAACACAGGGATGAAAGCAGTTTTCTTGTAACTGTTGAGGAACATCTTCATATAAAGCTTTTCAAGCATTTCAGTATATGGCATACAGCATGGCCATACCCTTCTTACAAGGAAAGAAGGTTGTGTTTAATAGCTTTCAGGTAGATTATTAGGAGCATTTTTATGTAAGACCTATTGAACTTTTAACTACAGGCATGACAGAATATCTATTACATCCATTCAATGAAAGAACACTATGGTGAAAGTGGCTTGGTTTGACTGTTAAGGAAGATCTTCATTTAAGTCCTTTTCAGCATTTCTGTATATGCCATACTAAACGGCTGTCACTATCTTATGATGAAATTATTCTGTCCTGAACACGTCTTGTTGGATTCTATTTAGGAACATCTTCATATAAGACCTCTCTAACATTTAAGCATATGCCATACAGAAGGGCTCTCACTTACTTACAGTTAAAGGACACTGTGCTAAACCCGGCTTGCTGGCGGCTGTTTGAAACCTCTTCATATAAGACTTATTAAACATTTCACTACAGGCATGACAGACTAGCTATAACACTCGTTCACTGAAAGAACACTGTGGTGAAGCCAGATTACTTCTGGCGCCTTGGGAATGTCTTCGTATAAGGCTCTTCAAACACTTCATTATGCCCACAGAATGGCTATCACTTCCATATCCAGAAAGAACGTTCTGATGAAACCAGTGGCTCTTTATGAGCATTTCATTTATGTCTTATCAAACGTTTCTCTACAGCCGCAACATGATATCCATAACATTCATTCAAGGAAACCACACTATGTTGAAAAAGCTTGCTTGTAGCTGTTCAGGAACACTCTCACCTAAGACATCAAATAGTTCTCTTGAGGCATGACAGAATACGTATAACATTCATTTTCTGAATGAACACTGTGGTGAAAACACCTTGCTTGCAGCTGTTTAGGGGAATCTTCAAATAAGTCCTATCAAACATTTCACTACGGGCATGATGGAATATCTATAACATTCACTCATTGAAAGAATGCTGTGGTGAAACCAACTTCCTTGTAGCTTTTAAGGAACATCTTCATGTAAGTCTTTTCTAGCATTTCAGTATGAGCCATAGAGAACAGCTATACTTTCTTAAAATGAACAAACATTGTACCTAACTCAGCTTTCAGGTAGACTTATAGTAACATTTTCATGTAAGATTTATTGAAAATTTCACAACATGTGCGACAGAATATCTATTACATTAATTCAATGAAAGATCACTATTGTGAAACCAGCTTGCTTGTATCTCTTTAGAAATACACTCATATAAGTCTTTTCTGACATTTCAGTGTATGCCATACAAAGTAACTATCACTTTATTACAATGAAAAGTCAGTGTGCTGATCCCAGCTTGCAGGTAGCTGTAGGAACATTTTCATATATGATATAAAACATTTCACTACAGCTATAGGAGACTATATATATAAAGTTTATTAAATGAAAGAACACTGTGGTGTAACCAGATTGCTTGTAGCTATTTAGGAGTATCTTCATACAAGTCTTTTCAAACATTTCAGTGTATTCCATCCAGAATGGTTATCACTTCCATAAAACGAAAGAACGATGTTAAGAACCCAGCTGGAAAGTTGTCTTTTAGAAATATCTTTTTATAAGTCTTAACAAATATTGCGCTATGGTCATGACAGAATGATTTTAATATTCACTCAAGGAAAGGAGGATGAGCTGAACCCTTGTTTCCTAGTATCTGTTTAGGAAGAACTTCATAAAATACTTAAAAAATTACACTACAGACTTGAAAAATATCCATAAGATTCAGACACTAAAGGAACTCTGGTGAAACAAATGTGCTTACAGCTGTTTAGGGGCATATTCACATAAGACAGTTCAAACATTTCAGCATATGCCCTACAGATGACCTATCAATTACTAACAATGTGAGAACACTGTTCTAAGCCCAGTTTGCGGGTAGCTGTTTAGGAACATGTTCATATAAGACTTAACAAACATTTCATTGCATGTGGGACAGAATATATATAGCATTTGTTCACTGAGAGAAAACTGTGGTGAAACCATCTTACTTGCAGCCATTAAGGATCATCTTCGTATTAGTCATTATAACCATTTCAATATTTGCTGTTCTGATTGAATATGAGTTTCCAACAATGAAAGAAACACTGTGCTGAATCCAGCTTGCAAGTAAGTTTTAACTAACACTTCACTACAAGTGTCACAGAATATCTGCAATATTGTTTCACTGAAAGACCTCTGTGGTGAAAGCATCTTGAAGCTATTATTAGGAACATTTGTATTTGAGACATTTCTCACATTTCAGTATATGCCATAATGAATGGGTATCATTTTCCTACAATGAAAGAACACTGTGCTAAATAGAGCTCACAGATAGCTATCTAGGAACGTTTTTACATAAGACTTATCAAACATTTTACAATAGTCGTGACAGACTATACATCACATTCAGTCACTGAAAGAAAACTGTGGAGAAACAATCTTGCTTGTATATATTTAGAAACTTCTTCATGTTCACCATTTCAAGCATTTCCATATAAGACATACTGAATGAATATCACTTTGAGACAATGATATAACGTGCTGAAGCCAGATTGCAGGCAGCTGTTTAGGAACCTTTTCATAAGAGACTTATCATACATTTCACTACAAAGTATCTATTACATCCATTCAGTGAAAGAACACTATTGTGAAGCCAGATTGCTGGTAGCTAATTAGGAACATCTTGATATAAGGCTTTTCTAATATTTCAGTTTATGCCAAACAGAATGACTATCATTTTCTTAAAATGAAATAACACTGTGTTGAACTCATCTTGCAGGAAGCCATTTAGGGTTTCTTCATACAAAACACCAAACATGTCACTACTGCTCTGACAGAATCTCTGTAAGATTCCTTCACTGAGGAACACACTCTGGTGAAACCAGATTGCTCATAAGTTTTTAGGAATATCTTTATATAAGGCTATTCAAACACATCATATGCTATACAGAATGATGATCACTTCCATTAAATTAAACAACATTGCGATGCAACCAGCTGGCACATGCTATTTATGAACATTTTGTGTGTGTCTTATCAAACGTTTCTCTGCAGCCACAATGTGATAATTATTGCATTCATTCAATGAAATACTGTGTTGAAAAAGCCTGCTTGTGGCTGTTTAGAAACATCTTCATGTAAGTGTTCATGCAAGCCTTATCAAACATTTCACTACAGGCATGACAGAATATCTATAACATTCAATGTCTGTAAGAAGACTGCTGTGAAACCATTTTGCTTGTAGCTACTTAGGGACATCTTCATAAAACTTATCCAGCATTTCACTACGGGTGTGATAGACTATCTATAACATCCATTCACTGAAAGAACATTGTCTGGCAAACACCTAGCAAGTAGCTCTTAAGGAACATCTTCACATATGCCATTTCAAACATTTCAGTATATGCCACAAGGAACGGCTATCACTTTCTTACAATGAAAGAGCATTGTGCTTAATCAAGCCAACAGGTAGCTGTTTAGGGATATTTTCACATAAATCATATCAAACATTTGACTACAGATGTGACAATGTCTATAACATTTGTTATCTGAAAGAAAATTATGCAAAAACCATCTTCTTTTCACTGTTTAGGAACATCTGCACATAGTACACTTCAAATACTTAAGTATATTCCACACAGAGCGACTATCATTTTCACAAAATGAAAGAACACATGCTGAATCCAGTTTATGGGTAGCTGTTTAGGAACATCATATATCAAATATTTCACCACAGATGTGACAATATCTAGAACATTCATTCACTGAAAGAACACTGTGAAGAAACCATCTTGCTTGTTAGCTGTTTAAGAATATAAATAAAAGGCTCTTCAAACATATCACTTTATGCCATACAGAATGGCTATCATCTCCATAGCCAGAAAAGAATACTGTGATGAACCCAGCTTGCAAGTAATTGTTTATTAATATTTTGCTCAAGTCTTATCAGACATTTGCCTACAGTCATGACAGGATATCTTTAATGTCTATTCAATGTAATAACACTGTATTTAAAAGAATTTCCTTGTAGCTGTTTAGAAACATCTTCATGTAAGACTTATTAAACATTCCTTTGCAGGAATGACAGAATCTCTAAACATTCA
The DNA here is from genome assembly GCF_041296235.1 of Equus asinus. Classification (NCBI taxonomy): domain Eukaryota; kingdom Metazoa; phylum Chordata; class Mammalia; order Perissodactyla; family Equidae; genus Equus; species Equus asinus. The sequence continues at coordinate 8,610,836 of NC_091818.1, forward strand.
CTCATTGAATGAACACAGGGATGAAAGCAGTTTTCTTGTAACTGTTGAGGAACATCTTCATATAAAGCTTTTCAAGCATTTCAGTATATGGCATACAGCATGGCCATACCCTTCTTACAAGGAAAGAAGGTTGTGTTTAATAGCTTTCAGGTAGATTATTAGGAGCATTTTTATGTAAGACCTATTGAACATTTAACTACAGGCATGACAGAATATCTATTACATCCATTCAATGAAAGAACACTATGGTGAAAGTGGCTTGGTTTGACTGTTAAGGAAGATCTTCATTTAAGTCCTTTTCAGCATTTCTGTATGTGCCATACTAAACGGCTGTCACTATCTTATGATGAAATTATTCTGTCCTGAACACGTCTTGTTGGATTCTATTTAGGAACATCTTCATATAAGACCTCTCTAACATTTAAGCATATGCCATACAGAAGGGCTCTCACTTACTTACAGTTAAAGGACACTGTGCTAAACCCGGCTTGCTGGCGGCTGTTTGAAACCTCTTCATATAAGACTTATTAAACATTTCACTACAGGCATGACAGACTAGCTATAACACTCGTTCACTGAAAGAACACTGTGGTGAAGCCAGATTACTTCTGGCGCCTTGGGAATGTCTTCGTATAAGGCTCTTCAAACACTTCATTATGCCTACAGAATGGCTATCACTTCCATATCCAGAAAGAACGTTCTGATGAAACCAGTGGCTCTTTATGAGCATTTCATTTATGTCTTATCAAACGTTTCTCTACAGCCGCAACATGATATCCATAACATTCATTCAAGGAAACCACACTATGTTGAAAAAGCTTGCTTGTAGCTGTTCAGGAACACTCTCACCTAAGACATCAAATAGTTCTCTTGAGGCATGACAGAATACGTATAACATTCATTTTCTGAATGAACACTGTGGTGAAAACACCTTGCTTGCAGCTGTTTAGGGGAATCTTCAAATAAGTCCTATCAAACATTTCACTACGGGCATGATGGAATATCTATAACATTCACTCATTGAAAGAATGCTGTGGTGAAACCAACTTCCTTGTAGCTTTTAAGGAACATCTTCATGTAAGTCTTTTCTAGCATTTCAGTATGAGCCATAGAGAACAGCTATACTTTCTTAAAATGAACAAACATTGTACCTAACTCAGCTTTCAGGTAGACTTATAGTAACATTTTCATGTAAGATTTATTGAAAATTTCACAACATGTGCGACAGAATATCTATTACATTAATTCAATGAAAGATCACTATTGTGAAACCAGCTTGCTTGTATCTCTTTAGAAATACACTCATATAAGTCTTTTCTGACATTTCAGTGTATGCCATACAAAGTAACTATCACTTTATTACAATGAAAAGTCAGTGTGCTGATCCCAGCTTGCAGGTAGCTGTAGGAACCTTTTCATATATGATATAAAACATTTCACTACAGCTATAGGAGACTATATATATAAAGTTTATTAAATGAAAGAACACTGTGGTGTAACCAGATTGCTTGTAGCTATTTAGGAGTATCTTCATACAAGTCTTTTCAAACATTTCAGTGTATTCCATCCAGAATGGTTATCACTTCCATAAAATGAAAGAACGATGTTAAGAACCCAGCTGGAAAGTTGTCTTTTAGAAATATCTTTTTATAAGTCTTAACAAATATTGCGCTATGGTCATGACAGAATGATTTTAATATTCACTCAAGGAAAGAAGGATGAGCTGAACCCTTGTTTCCTAGTATCTGTTTAGGAAGAACTTCATAAAATACTTAAAAAATTACACTACAGACTTGAAAAATATCCATAAGATTCAGACACTAAAGGAACTCTGGTGAAACAAATGTGCTTACAGCTGTTTAGGGGCATATTCACATAAGACAGTTCAAACATTTCAGCATATGCCCTACAGATGACCTATCAATTACTAACAATGTGAGAACACTGTTCTAAGCCCAGTTTGCGGGTAGCTGTTTAGGAACATGTTCATATAAGACTTAACAAACATTTCATTGCATGTGGGACAGAATATATATAGCATTTGTTCACTGAGAGAAAACTGTGGTGAAACCATCTTACTTGCAGCCATTAAGGATCATCTTCGTATTAGTCATTATAACCATTTCAATATTTGCTGTTCTGATTGAATATGAGTTTCCAACAATGAAAGAAACACTGTGCTGAATCCAGCTTGCAAGTAAGTTTTAACTAACACTTCACTACAAGTGTCACAGAATATCTGCAATATTGTTTCACTGAAAGACCTCTGTGGTGAAAGCATCTTGAAGCTATTATTAGGAACATTTGTATTTAAGACATTTCTCACATTTCAGTATATGCCATAATGAATGGGTATCATTTTCCTACAATGAAAGAACACTGTGCTAAATAGAGCTCACAGATAGCTATCTAGGAACGTTTTTACATAAGACTTATCAAACATTTTACAATAGTCGTGACAGACTATACATCACATTCAGTCACTGAAAGAAAACTGTGGAGAAACAATCTTGCTTGTATATATTTAGAAACTTCTTCATGTTCACCATTTCAAGCATTTCCATATAAGACATACTGAATGAATATCACTTTGAGACAATGATATAACGTGCTGAAGCCAGATTGCAGGCAGCTGTTTAGGAACCTTTTCATAAGAGACTTATCATACATTTCACTACAAAGTATCTATTACATCCATTCAGTGAAAGAACACTATTGTGAAGCCAGATTGCTGGTAGCTAATTAGGAACATCTTGATATAAGGCTTTTCTAATATTTCAGTTTATGCCAAACAGAATGACTATCATTTTCTTAAAATGAAATAACACTGTGTTGAACTCATCTTGCAGGAAGCCATTTAGGGTTTCTTCATACAAAACACCAAACATGTCACTACTGCTCTGACAGAATCTCTGTAAGATTCCTTCACTGAGGAACACACTCTGGTGAAACCAGATTGCTCATAAGTTTTTAGGAATATCTTTATATAAGGCTATTCAAACACATCATATGCTATACAGAATGATGATCACTTCCATTAAATTAAACAACATTGCGATGCAACCAGCTGGCACATGCTATTTATGAACATTTTGTGTGTGTCTTATCAAACGTTTCTCTGCAGCCACAATGTGATAATTATTGCATTCATTCAATGAAATACTGTGTTGAAAAAGCCTGCTTGTGGCTGTTTAGAAACATCTTCATGTAAGTGTTCATGCAAGCCTTATCAAACATTTCACTACAGGCATGACAGAATATCTATAACATTCAATGTCTGTAAGAAGACTGCTGTGAAACCATTTTGCTTGTAGCTACTTAGGGACATCTTCATAAAACTTATCCAGCATTTCACTACGGGTGTGATAGACTATCTATAACATCCATTCACTGAAAGAACATTGTCTGGCAAACACCTAGCAAGTAGCTCTTAAGGAACATCTTCACATATGCCATTTCAAACATTTCAGTATATGCCACAAGGAACGGCTATCACTTTCTTACAATGAAAGAGCATTGTGCTTAATCAAGCCAACAGGTAGCTGTTTAGGGATATTTTCACATAAATCATATCAAACATTTGACTACAGATGTGACAATGTCTATAACATTTGTTATCTGAAAGAAAATTATGCAAAAACCATCTTCTTTTCACTGTTTAGGAACATCTGCACATAGTACACTTCAAATACTTAAGTATATTCCACACAGAGCGACTATCATTTTCACAAAATGAAAGAACACATGCTGAATCCAGTTTATGGGTAGCTGTTTAGGAACATCATATATCAAATATTTCACCACAGATGTGACAATATCTAGAACATTCATTCACTGAAAGAACACTGTGAAGAAACCATCTTGCTTGTTAGCTGTTTAAGAATATAAATAAAAGGCTCTTCAAACATATCACTTTATGCCATACAGAATGGCTATCATCTCCATAGCCAGAAAAGAATACTGTGATGAACCCAGCTTGCAAGTAATTGTTTATTAATATTTTGCTCAAGTCTTATCAGACATTTGCCTACAGTCATGACAGGATATCTTTAATGTCTATTCAATGTAATAACACTGTATTTAAAAGAATTTCCTTGTAGCTGTTTAGAAACATCTTCATGTAAGACTTATTAAACATTCCTTTGCAGGAATGACAGAATCTCTAAACATTCACTCATTGAATGAACACAGGGATGAAAGCAGTTTTCTTGTAACTGTTGAGGAACATCTTCATATAAAGCTTTTCAAGCATTTCAGTATATGGCATACAGCATGGCCATACCCTTCTTACAAGGAAAGAAGGTTGTGTTTAATAGCTTTCAGGTAGATTATTAGGAGCATTTTTATGTAAGACCTATTGAACTTTTAACTACAGGCATGACAGAATATCTATTACATCCATTCAATGAAAGAACACTATGGTGAAAGTGGCTTGGTTTGACTGTTAAGGAAGATCTTCATTTAAGTCCTTTTCAGCATTTCTGTATATGCCATACTAAACGGCTGTCACTATCTTATGATGAAATTATTCTGTCCTGAACACGTCTTGTTGGATTCTATTTAGGAACATCTTCATATAAGACCTCTCTAACATTTAAGCATATGCCATACAGAAGGGCTCTCACTTACTTACAGTTAAAGGACACTGTGCTAAACCCGGCTTGCTGGCGGCTGTTTGAAACCTCTTCATATAAGACTTATTAAACATTTCACTACAGGCATGACAGACTAGCTATAACACTCGTTCACTGAAAGAACACTGTGGTGAAGCCAGATTACTTCTGGCGCCTTGGGAATGTCTTTGTATAAGGCTCTTCAAACACTTCATTATGCCTACAGAATGGCTATCACTTCCATATCCAGAAAGAACGTTCTGATGAAACCAGTGGCTCTTTATGAGCATTTCATTTATGTCTTATCAAACGTTTCTCTACAGCCGCAACATGATATCCATAACATTCATTCAAGGAAACCACACTATGTTGAAAAAGCTTGCTTGTAGCTGTTCAGGAACACTCTCACCTAAGACATCAAATAGTTCTCTTGAGGCATGACAGAATACGTATAACATTCATTTTCTGAATGAACACTGTGGTGAAAACACCTTGCTTGCAGCTGTTTAGGGGAATCTTCAAATAAGTCCTATCAAACATTTCACTACGGGCATGATGGAATATCTATAACATTCACTCATTGAAAGAATGCTGTGGTGAAACCAACTTCCTTGTAGCTTTTAAGGAACATCTTCATGTAAGTCTTTTCTAGCATTTCAGTATGAGCCATAGAGAACAGCTATACTTTCTTAAAATGAACAAACATTGTACCTAACTCAGCTTTCAGGTAGACTTATAGTAACATTTTCATGTAAGATTTATTGAAAATTTCACAACATGTGCGACAGAATATCTATTACATTAATTCAATGAAAGATCACTATTGTGAAACCAGCTTGCTTGTATCTCTTTAGAAATACACTCATATAAGTCTTTTCTGACATTTCAGTGTATGCCATACAAAGTAACTATCACTTTATTACAATGAAAAGTCAGTGTGCTGATCCCAGCTTGCAGGTAGCTGTAGGAACCTTTTCATATATGATATAAAACATTTCACTACAGCTATAGGAGACTATATATATAAAGTTTATTAAATGAAAGAACACTGTGGTGTAACCAGATTGCTTGTAGCTATTTAGGAGTATCTTCATACAAGTCTTTTCAAACATTTCAGTGTATTCCATCCAGAATGGTTATCACTTCCATAAAACGAAAGAACGATGTTAAGAACCCAGCTGGAAAGTTGTCTTTTAGAAATATCTTTTTATAAGTCTTAACAAATATTGCGCTATGGTCATGACAGAATGATTTTAATATTCACTCAAGGAAAGAAGGATGAGCTGAACCCTTGTTTCCTAGTATCTGTTTAGGAAGAACTTCATAAAATACTTAAAAAATTACACTACAGACTTGAAAAATATCCATAAGATTCAGACACTAAAGGAACTCTGGTGAAACAAATGTGCTTACAGCTGTTTAGGGGCATATTCACATAAGACAGTTCAAACATTTCAGCATATGCCCTACAGATGACCTATCAATTACTAACAATGTGAGAACACTGTTCTAAGCCCAGTTTGCGGGTAGCTGTTTAGGAACATGTTCATATAAGACTTAACAAACATTTCATTGCATGTGGGACAGAATATATATAGCATTTGTTCACTGAGAGAAAACTGTGGTGAAACCATCTTACTTGCAGCCATTAAGGATCATCTTCGTATTAGTCATTATAACCATTTCAATATTTGCTGTTCTGATTCAATATGAGTTTCCAACAATGAAAGAAACACTGTGCTGAATCCAGCTTGCAAGTAAGTTTTAACTAACACTTCACTACAAGTGTCACAGAATATCTGCAATATTGTTTCACTGAAAGACCTCTGTGGTGAAAGCATCTTGAAGCTATTATTAGGAACATTTGTATTTGAGACATTTCTCACATTTCAGTATATGCCATAATGAATGGGTATCATTTTCCTACAATGAAAGAACACTGTGCTAAATAGAGCTCACAGATAGCTATCTAGGAACGTTTTTACATAAGACTTATCAAACATTTTACAATAGTCGTGACAGAATATACATAACATTCAGTCACTGAAAGAAAACTGTGGAGAAACAATCTTGCTTGTATATATTTAGAAACTTCTTCATGTTCACCATTTCAAGCATTTCCATATAAGACATACTGAATGAATATCACTTTGAGACAATGATATAACGTGCTGAAGCCAGATTGCAGGCAGCTGTTTAGGAACCTTTTCATAAGAGACTTATCATACATTTCACTACAAAGTATCTATTACATCCATTCAGTGAAAGAACACTATTGTGAAGCCAGATTGCTGGTAGCTAATTAGGAACATCTTGATATAAGGCTTTTCTAATATTTCAGTTTATGCCAAACAGAATGACTATCATTTTCTTAAAATGAAATAACACTGTGTTGAACTCATCTTGCAGGAAGCCATTTAGGGTTTCTTCATACAAAACACCAAACATGTCACTACTGCTCTGACAGAATCTCTGTAAGATTCCTTCACTGAGGAACACACTCTGGTGAAACCAGATTGCTCATAAGTTTTTAGGAATATCTTTATATAAGGCTATTCAAACACATCATATGCTATACAGAATGATGATCACTTCCATTAAATTAAACAACATTGCGATGCAACCAGCTGGCACATGCTATTTATGAACATTTTGTGTGTGTCTTATCAAACGTTTCTCTGCAGCCACAATGTGATAATTATTGCATTCATTCAATGAAATACTGTGTTGAAAAAGCCTGCTTGTGGCTGTTTAGAAACATCTTCATGTAAGTGTTCATGCAAGCCTTATCAAACATTTCCCTACAGGCATGACAGAATATCTGTAACATTCAATGTCTGTAAGAACACTGTTGTGAAACCATTTTGCTTGTAGCTACTTAGGGACATCTTCATAAAACTTATCCAGCATTTCACTACGGGTGTGATAGACTATCTATAACATCCATTCACTGAAAGAACATTGTCTGGAAAACACCTAGCAAGTAGCTCTTAAGGAACATCTTCACATATGCCATTTCAAACATTTCAGTATATGCCACAAGGAACGGCTATCACTTTCTTACAATGAAAGAGCATTGTGCTTAATCAAGCCAACAGGTAGCTGTTTAGGGATATTTTCACATAAATCATATCAAACATTTGACTACAGATGTGACAATGTCTATAACATTTGTTATCTGAAAGAAAATTATGCAAAAACCATCTTCTTTTCACTGTTTAGGAACATCTGCACATAGTACACTTCAAATACTTAAGTATATTCCACACAGAGCGACTATCATTTTCACAAAATGAAAGAACACATGCTGAATCCAGTTTATGGGTAGCTGTTTAGGAACATCATATATCAAATATTTCACCACAGATGTGACAATATCTAGAACATTCATTCACTGAAAGAACACTGTGAAGAAACCATCTTGCTTGTTAGCTGTTTAAGAATATAAATAAAAGGCTCTTCAAACATATCACTTTATGCCATACAGAATGGCTATCATCTCCATAGCCAGAAAAGAATACTGTGATGAACCCAGCTTGCAAGTAATTGTTTATTAATATTTTGCTCAAGTCTTATCAGACATTTGCCTACAGTCATGACAGGATATCTTTAATGTCTATTCAATGTAGTAACACTGTATTTAAAAGAATTTCCTTGTAGCTGTTTAGAAACATCTTCATGTAAGACTTATTAAACATTCCTTTGCAGGAATGACAGAATCTCTAAACATTCACTCATTGAATGAACACAGGGATGAAAGCAGTTTTCTTGTAACTGTTGAGGAACATCTTCATATAAAGCTTTTCAAGCATTTCAGTATATGGCATACAGCATGGCCATACCCTTCTTACAAGGAAAGAAGGTTGTGTTTAATAGCTTTCAGGTAGATTATTAGGAGCATTTTTATGTAAGACCTATTGAACTTTTAACTACAGGCATGACAGAATATCTATTACATCCATTCAATGAAAGAACACTATGGTGAAAGTGGCTTGGTTTGACTGTTAAGGAAGATCTTCATTTAAGTCCTTTTCAGCATTTCTGTATATGCCATACTAAACGGCTGTCACTATCTTATGATGAAATTATTCTGTCCTGAACACGTCTTGTTGGATTCTATTTAGGAACATCTTCATATAAGACCTCTCTAACATTTAAGCATATGCCATACAGAAGGGCTCTCACTTACTTACAGTTAAAGGACACTGTGCTAAACCCGGCTTGCTGGCGGCTGTTTGAAACCTCTTCATATAAGACTTATTAAACATTTCACTACAGGCATGACAGACTAGCTATAACACTCGTTCACTGAAAGAACACTGTGGTGAAGCCAGATTACTTCTGGCGCCTTGGGAATGTCTTCGTATAAGGCTCTTCAAACACTTCATTATGCCTACAGAATGGCTATCACTTCCATATCCAGAAAGAACGTTCTGATGAAACCAGTGGCTCTTTATGAGCATTTCATTTATGTCTTATCAAACGTTTCTCTACAGCCGCAACATGATATCCATAACATTCATTCAAGGAAACCACACTATGTTGAAAAAGCTTGCTTGTAGCTGCTCAGGAACACTCTCACCTAAGACATCAAATAGTTCTCTTGAGGCATGACAGAATACGTATAACATTCATTTTCTGAATGAACACTGTGGTGAAAACACCTTGCTTGCAGCTGTTTAGGGGAATCTTCAAATAAGTCCTATCAAACATTTCACTACGGGCATGATGGAATATCTATAACATTCACTCATTGAAAGAATGCTGTGGTGAAACCAACTTCCTTGTAGCTTTTAAGGAACATCTTCATGTAAGTCTTTTCTAGCATTTCAGTATGAGCCATAGAGAACAGCTATACTTTCTTAAAATGAAAAAACATTGTACCTAACTCAGCTTTCAGGTAGACTTATAGTAACATTTTCATGTAAGATTTATTGAAAATTTCACAACATGTGCGACAGAATATCTATTACATTAATTCAATGAAAGATCACTATTGTGAAACCAGCTTGCTTGTATCTCTTTAGAAATACACTCATATAAGTCTTTTCTGACATTTCAGTGTATGCCATACAAAGTAACTATCACTTTATTACAATGAAAAGTCAGTGTGCTGATCCCAGCTTGCAGGTAGCTGTAGGAACATTTTCATATATGATATAAAACATTTCACTACAGCTATAGGAGACTATATATATAAAGTTTATTAAATGAAAGAACACTGTGGTGTAACCAGATTGCTTGTAGCTATTTAGGAGTATCTTCATACAAGTCTTTTCAAACATTTCAGTGTATTCCATCCAGAATGGTTATCACTTCCATAAAATGAAAGAACGATGTTAAGAACCCAGCTGGAAAGTTGTCTTTTAGAAATATCTTTTTATAAGTCTTAACAAATATTGCGCTATGGTCATGACAGAATGATTTTAATATTCACTCAAGGAAAGAAGGATGAGCTGAACCCTTGTTTCCTAGTATCTGTTTAGGAAGAACTTCATAAAATACTTAAAAAATTACACTACAGACTTGAAAAATATCCATAAGATTCAGACACTAAAGGAACTCTGGTGAAACAAATGTGCTTACAGCTGTTTAGGGGCATATTCACATAAGACAGTTCAAACATTTCAGCATATGCCCTACAGATGACCTATCAATTACTAACAATGTGAGAACACTGTTCTAAGCCCAGTTTGCGGGTAGCTGTTTAGGAACATGTTCATATAAGACTTAACAAACATTTCATTGCATGTGGGACAGAATATATATAGCATTTGTTCACTGAGAGAAAACTGTGGTGAAACCATCTTACTTGCAGCCATTAAGGATCATCTTCGTATTAGTCATTATAACCATTTCAATATTTGCTGTTCTGATTCAATATGAGTTTCCAACAATGAAAGAAACACTGTGCTGAATCCAGCTTGCAAGTAAGTTTTAACTAACACTTCACTACAAGTGTCACAGAATATCTGCAATATTGTTTCACTGAAAGACCTCTGTGGTGAAAGCATCTTGAAGCTATTATTAGGAACATTTGTATTTGAGACATTTCTCACATTTCAGTATATGCCATAATGAATGGGTATCATTTTCCTACAATGAAAGAACACTGTGCTAAATAGAGCTCACAGATAGCTATCTAGGAACGTTTTTACATAAGACTTATCAAACATTTTACAATAGTCGTGACAGACTATACATAACATTCAGTCACTGAAAGAAAACTGTGGAGAAACAATCTTGCTTGTATATATTTAGAAACTTCTTCATGTTCACCATTTCAAGCATTTCCATATAAGACATACTGAATGAATATCACTTTGAGACAATGATATAACGTGCTGAAGCCAGATTGCAGGCAGCTGTTTAGGAACCTTTTCATAAGAGACTTATCATACATTTCACTACAAAGTATCTATTACATCCATTCAGTGAAAGAACACTATTGTGAAGCCAGATTGCTGGTAGCTAATTAGGAACATCTTGATATAAGGCTTTTCTAATATTTCAGTTTATGCCAAACAGAATGACTATCATTTTCTTAAAATGAAATAACACTGTGTTGAACTCATCTTGCAGGAAGCCATTTAGGGTTTCTTCATACAAAACACCAAACATGTCACTACTGCTCTGACAGAATCTCTGTAAGATTCCTTCACTGAGGAACACACTCTGGTGAAACCAGATTGCTCATAAGTTTTTAGGAATATCTTTATATAAGGCTATTCAAACACATCATATGCTATACAGAATGATGATCACTTCCATTAAATTAAACAACATTGCGATGCAACCAGCTGGCACATGCTATTTATGAACATTTTGTGTGTGTCTTATCAACCGTTTCTCTGCAGCCACAATGTGATAATTATTACATTCATTCAATGAAATACTGTGTTGAAAAAGCCTGCTTGTGGCTGTTTAGAAACATCTTCATGTAAGTGTTCATGCAAGCCTTATCAAACATTTCCCTACAGGCATGACAGAATATCTGTAACATTCAATGTCTGTAAGAACACTGTTGTGAAACCATTTTGCTTGTAGCTACTTAGGGACATCTTCATAAAACTTATCCAGCATTTCACTACGGGTGTGATAGACTATCTATAACATCCATTCACTGAAAGAACATTGTCTGGAAAACACCTAGCAAGTAGCTCTTAAGGAACATCTTCACATATGCCATTTCAAACATTTCAGTATATGCCACAAGGAACGGCTATCACTTTCTTACAATGAAAGAGCATTGTGCTTAATCAAGCCAACAGGTAGCTGTTTAGGGATATTTTCGCATAAATCATATCAAACATTTGACTACAGATGTGACAATGTCTATAACATTTGTTATCTGAAAGAAAATTATGCAAAAACCATCTTCTTTTCACTGTTTAGGAACATCTGCACATAGTACACTTCAAATACTTAAGTATATTCCACACAGAGCGACTATCATTTTCACAAAATGAAAGAACACATGCTGAATCCAGTTTATGGGTAGCTGTTTAGGAACATCATATATCAAATATGTCACCACAGATGTGACAATATCTAGAACATTCATTCACTGAAAGAACACTGTGAAGAAACCATCTTGCTTGTTAGCTGTTTAAGAATATAAATAAAAGGCTCTTCAAACATATCACTTTATGCCATACAGAATGGCTATCATCTCCATAGCCAGAAAAGAATACTGTGATGAACCCAGCTTGCAAGTAATTGTTTATTAATATTTTGCTCAAGTCTTATCAGACATTTGCCTACAGTCATGACAGGATATCTTTAATGTCTATTCAATGTAATAACACTGTATTTAAAAGAATTTCCTTGTAGCTGTTTAGAAACATCTTCATGTAAGACTTATTAAACATTCCTTTGCAGGAATGACAGAATCTCTAAACATTCACTCATTGAATGAACACAGGGATGAAAGCAGTTTTCTTGTAACTGTTGAGGAACATCTTCATATAAAGCTTTTCAAGCATTTCAGTATATGGCATACAGCATGGCCATACCCTTCTTACAAGGAAAGAAGGTTGTGTTTAATAGCTTTCAGGTAGATTATTAGGAGCATTTTTATGTAAGACCTATTGAACATTTAACTACAGGCATGACAGAATATCTATTACATCCATTCAATGAAAGAACACTATGGTGAAAGTGGCTTGGTTTGACTGTTAAGGAAGATCTTCATTTAAGTCCTTTTCAGCATTTCTGTATATGCCATACTAAACGGCTGTCACTATCTTATGATGAAATTATTCTGTCCTGAACACGTCTTGTTGGATTCTATTTAGGAACATCTTCATATAAGACCTCTCTAACATTTAAGCATATGCCATACAGAAGGGCTCTCACTTACTTACAGTTAAAGGACACTGTGCTAAACCCGGCTTGCTGGCGGCTGTTTGAAACCTCTTCATATAAGACTTATTAAACATTTCACTACAGGCATGACAGACTAGCTATAACACTCGTTCACTGAAAGAACACTGTGGTGAAGCCAGATTACTTCTGGCGCCTTGGGAATGTCTTCGTATAAGGCTCTTCAAACACTTCATTATGCCTACAGAATGGCTATCACTTCCATATCCAGAAAGAACGTTCTGATGAAACCAGTGGCTCTTTATGAGCATTTCATTTATGTCTTATCAAACGTTTCTCTACAGCCGCAACATGATATCCATAACATTCATTCAAGGAAACCACACTATGTTGAAAAAGCTTGCTTGTAGCTGTTCAGGAACACTCTCACCTAAGACATCAAATAGTTCTCTTGAGGCATGACAGAATACGTATAACATTCATTTTCTGAATGAACACTGTGGTGAAAACACCTTGCTTGCAGCTGTTTAGGGGAATCTTCAAATAAGTCCTATCAAACATTTCACTACGGGCATGATGGAATATCTATAACATTCACTCATTGAAAGAATGCTGTGGTGAAACCAACTTCCTTGTAGCTTTTAAGGAACATCTTCATGTAAGTCTTTTCTAGCATTTCAGTATGAGCCATAGAGAACAGCTATACTTTCTTAAAATGAACAAACATTGTACCTAACTCAGCTTTCAGGTAGACTTATAGTAACATTTTCATGTAAGATTTATTGAAAATTTCACAACATGTGCGACAGAATATCTATTACATTAATTCAATGAAAGATCACTATTGTGAAACCAGCTTGCTTGTATCTCTTTAGAAATACACTCATATAAGTCTTTTCTGACATTTCAGTGTATGCCATACAAAGTAACTATCACTTTATTACAATGAAAAGTCAGTGTGCTGATCCCAGCTTGCAGGTAGCTGTAGGAACCTTTTCATATATGATATAAAACATTTCACTACAGCTATAGGAGACTATATATAAAGTTTATGAAATGAAAGAACACTGTGGTGTAACCAGATTGCTTGTAGCTATTTAGGAGTATCTTCATACAAGTCTTTTCAAACATTTCAGTGTATTCCATCCAGAATGGTTATCACTTCCATAAAATGAAAGAACGATGTTAAGAACCCAGCTGGAAAGTTGTCTTTTAGAAATATCTTTTTATAAGTCTTAACAAATATTGCGCTATGGTCATGACAGAATGATTTTAATATTCACTCAAGGAAAGAAGGATGAGCTGAACCCTTGTTTCCTAGTATCTGTTTAGGAAGAACTTCATAAAATACTTAAAAAATTACACTACAGACTTGAAAAATATCCATAAGATTCAGACACTAAAGGAACTCTGGTGAAACAAATGTGCTTACAGCTGTTTAGGGGCATATTCACATAAGACAGTTCAAACATTTCAGCATATGCCCTACAGATGACCTATCAATTACTAACAATGTGAGAACACTGTTCTAAGCCCAGTTTGCGGGTAGCTGTTTAGGAACATGTTCATATAAGACTTAACAAACATTTCATTGCATGTGGGACAGAATATATATAGCATTTGTTCACTGAGAGAAAACTGTGGTGAAACCATCTTACTTGCAGCCATTAAGGATCATCTTCGTATTAGTCATTATAACCATTTCAATATTTGCTGTTCTGATTGAATATGAGTTTCCAACAATGAAAGAAACACTGTGCTGAATCCAGCTTGCAAGTAAGTTTTAACTAACACTTCACTACAAGTGTCACAGAATATCTGCAATATTGTTTCACTGAAAGACCTCTGTGGTGAAAGCATCTTGAAGCTATTATTAGGAACATTTGTATTTGAGACATTTCTCACATTTCAGTATATGCCATAATGAATGGGTATCATTTTCCTACAATGAAAGAACACTGTGCTAAATAGAGCTCACAGATAGCTATCTAGGAACGTTTTTACATAAGACTTATCAAACATTTTACAATAGTCGTGACAGACTATACATAACATTCAGTCACTGAAAGAAAACTGTGGAGAAACAATCTTGCTTGTATATATTTAGAAACTTCTTCATGTTCACCATTTCAAGCATTTCCATATAAGACATACTGAATGAATATCACTTTGAGACAATGATATAACGTGCTGAAGCCAGATTGCAGGCAGCTGTTTAGGAACCTTTTCATAAGAGACTTATCATACATTTCACTACAAAGTATCTATTACATCCATTCAGTGAAAGAACACTATTGTGAAGCCAGATTGCTGGTAGCTAATTAGGAACATCTTGATATAAGGCTTTTCTAATATTTCAGTTTATGCCAAACAGAATGACTATCATTTTCTTAAAATGAAATAACACTGTGTTGAACTCATCTTGCAGGAAGCCATTTAGGGTTTCTTCATACAAAACACCAAACATGTCACTACTGCTCTGACAGAATCTCTGTAAGATTCCTTCACTGAGGAACACACTCTGGTGAAACCAGATTGCTCATAAGTTTTTAGGAATATCTTTATATAAGGCTATTCAAACACATCATATGCTATACAGAATGATGATCACTTCCATTAAATTAAACAACATTGCGATGCAACCAGCTGGCACATGCTATTTATGAACATTTTGTGTGTGTCTTATCAAACGTTTCTCTGCAGCCACAATGTGATAATTATTGCATTCATTCAATGAAATACTGTGTTGAAAAAGCCTGCTTGTGGCTGTTTAGAAACATCTTCATGTAAGTGTTCATGCAAGCCTTATCAAACATTTCCCTACAGGCATGACAGAATATCTGTAACATTCAATGTCTGTAAGAACACTGTTGTGAAACCATTTTGCTTGTAGCTACTTAGGGACATCTTCATAAAACTTATCCAGCATTTCACTACGGGTGTGATAGACTATCTATAACATCCATTCACTGAAAGAACATTGTCTGGAAAACACCTAGCAAGTAGCTCTTAAGGAACATCTTCACATATGCCATTTCAAACATTTCAGTATATGCCACAAGGAACGGCTATCACTTTCTTACAATGAAAGAGCATTGTGCTTAATCAAGCCAACAGGTAGCTGTTTAGGGATATTTTCACATAAATCATATCAAACATTTGACTACAGATGTGACAATGTCTATAACATTTGTTATCTGAAAGAAAATTATGCAAAAACCATCTTCTTTTCACTGTTTAGGAACATCTGCACATAGTACACTTCAAATACTTAAGTATATTCCACACAGAGCGACTATCATTTTCACAAAATGAAAGAACACATGCTGAATCCAGTTTATGGGTAGCTGTTTAGGAACATCATATATCAAATATTTCACCACAGATGTGACAATATCTAGAACATTCATTCACTGAAAGAACACTGTGAAGAAACCATCTTGCTTGTTAGCTGTTTAAGAATATAAATAAAAGGCTCTTCAAACATATCACTTTATGCCATACAGAATGGCTATCATCTCCATAGCCAGAAAAGAATACTGTGATGAACCCAGCTTGCAAGTAATTGTTTATTAATATTTTGCTCAAGTCTTATCAGACATTTGCCTACAGTCATGACAGGACATCTTTAATGTCTATTCAATGTAGTAACACTATATTTAAAAGAATTTCCTTGTAGCTGTTTAGAAACATCTTCATGTAAGACTTATTAAGCATTCCTTTGCAGGAATGACAGAATCTCTAAACATTCACTCATTGAATGAACACAGGGATGAAAGCAGTTTTCTTGTAACTGTTGAGGAACATCTTCATATAAAGCTTTTCAAGCATTTCAGTATATGGCATACAGCATGGCCATACCCTTCTTACAAGGAAAGAAGGTTGTGTTTAATAGCTTTCAGGTAGATTATTAGGAGCATTTTTATGTAAGACCTATTGAACATTTAACTACAGGCATGACAGAATATCTATTACATCCATTCAATGAAAGAACACTATGGTGAAAGTGGCTTGGTTTGACTGTTAAGGAAGATCTTCATTTAAGTCCTTTTCAGCATTTCTGTATATGCCATACTAAACGGCTGTCACTATCTTATGATGAAATTATTCTGTCCTGAACACGTCTTGTTGGATTCTATTTAGGAACATCTTCATATAAGACCTCTCTAACATTTAAGCATATGCCATACAGAAGGGCTCTCACTTACTTACAGTTAAAGGACACTGTGCTAAACCCGGCTTGCTGGCGGCTGTTTGAAACCTCTTCATATAAGACTTATTAAACATTTCACTACAGGCATGACAGACTAGCTATAACACTCGTTCACTGAAAGAACACTGTGGTGAAGCCAGATTACTTCTGGCGCCTTGGGAATGTCTTCGTATAAGGCTCTTCAAACACTTCATTATGCCCACAGAATGGCTATCACTTCCATATCCAGAAAGAACGTTCTGATGAAACCAGTGGCTCTTTATGAGCATTTCATTTATGTCTTATCAAACGTTTCTCTACAGCCGCAACATGATATCCATAACATTCATTCAAGGAAACCACACTATGTTGAAAAAGCTTGCTTGTAGCTGTTCAGGAACACTCTCACCTAAGACATCAAATAGTTCTCTTGAGGCATGACAGAATACGTATAACATTCATTTTCTGAATGAACACTGTGGTGAAAACACCTTGCTTGCAGCTGTTTAGGGGAATCTTCAAATAAGTCCTATCAAACATTTCACTACGGGCATGATGGAATATCTATAACATTCACTCATTGAAAGAATGCTGTGGTGAAACCAACTTCCTTGTAGCTTTTAAGGAACATCTTCATGTAAGTCTTTTCTAGCATTTCAGTATGAGCCATAGAGAACAGCTATACTTTCTTAAAATGAACAAACATTGTACCTAACTCAGCTTTCAGGTAGACTTATAGTAACATTTTCATGTAAGATTTATTGAAAATTTCACAACATGTGCGACAGAATATCTATTACATTAATTCAATGAAAGATCACTATTGTGAAACCAGCTTGCTTGTATCTCTTTAGAAATACACTCATATAAGTCTTTTCTGACATTTCAGTGTATGCCATACAAAGTAACTATCACTTTATTACAATGAAAAGTCAGTGTGCTGATCCCAGCTTGCAGGTAGCTGTAGGAACCTTTTCATATATGATATAAAACATTTCACTACAGCTATAGGAGACTATATATAAAGTTTATGAAATGAAAGAACACTGTGGTGTAACCAGATTGCTTGTAGCTATTTAGGAGTATCTTCATACAAGTCTTTTCAAACATTTCAGTGTATTCCATCCAGAATGGTTATCACTTCCATAAAATGAAAGAACGATGTTAAGAACCCAGCTGGAAAGTTGTCTTTTAGAAATATCTTTTTATAAGTCTTAACAAATATTGCGCTATGGTCATGACAGAATGATTTTAATATTCACTCAAGGAAAGAAGGATGAGCTGAACCCTTGTTTCCTAGTATCTGTTTAGGAAGAACTTCATAAAATACTTAAAAAATTACACTACAGACTTGAAAAATATCCATAAGATTCAGACACTAAAGGAACTCTGGTGAAACAAATGTGCTTACAGCTGTTTAGGGGCATATTCACATAAGACAGTTCAAACATTTCAGCATATGCCCTACAGATGACCTATCAATTACTAACAATGTGAGAACACTGTTCTAAGCCCAGTTTGCGGGTAGCTGTTTAGGAACATGTTCATATAAGACTTAACAAACATTTCATTGCATGTGGGACAGAATATATATAGCATTTGTTCACTGAGAGAAAACTGTGGTGAAACCATCTTACTTGCAGCCATTAAGGATCATCTTCGTATTAGTCATTATAACCATTTCAATATTTGCTGTTCTGATTGAATATGAGTTTCCAACAATGAAAGAAACACTGTGCTGAATCCAGCTTGCAAGTAAGTTTTAACTAACACTTCACTACAAGTGTCACAGAATATCTGCAATATTGTTTCACTGAAAGACCTCTGTGGTGAAAGCATCTTGAAGCTATTATTAGGAACATTTGTATTTGAGACATTTCTCACATTTCAGTATATGCCATAATGAATGGGTATCATTTTCCTACAATGAAAGAACACTGTGCTAAATAGAGCTCACAGATAGCTATCTAGGAACGTTTTTACATAAGACTTATCAAACATTTTACAATAGTCGTGACAGACTATACATAACATTCAGTCACTGAAAGAAAACTGTGGAGAAACAATCTTGCTTGTATATATTTAGAAACTTCTTCATGTTCACCATTTCAAGCATTTCCATATAAGACATACTGAATGAATATCACTTTGAGACAATGATATAACGTGCTGAAGCCAGATTGCAGGCAGCTGTTTAGGAACCTTTTCATAAGAGACTTATCATACATTTCACTACAAAGTATCTATTACATCCATTCAGTGAAAGAACACTATTGTGAAGCCAGATTGCTGGTAGCTAATTAGGAACATCTTGATATAAGGCTTTTCTAATATTTCAGTTTATGCCAAACAGAATGACTATCATTTTCTTAAAATGAAATAACACTGTGTTGAACTCATCTTGCAGGAAGCCATTTAGGGTTTCTTCATACAAAACACCAAACATGTCACTACTGCTCTGACAGAATCTCTGTAAGATTCCTTCACTGAGGAACACACTCTGGTGAAACCAGATTGCTCATAAGTTTTTAGGAATATCTTTATATAAGGCTATTCAAACACATCATATGCTATACAGAATGATGATCACTTCCATTAAATTAAACAACATTGCGATGCAACCAGCTGGCACATGCTATTTATGAACATTTTGTGTGTGTCTTATCAAACGTTTCTCTGCAGCCACAATGTGATAATTATTGCATTCATTCAATGAAATACTGTGTTGAAAAAGCCTGCTTGTGGCTGTTTAGAAACATCTTCATGTAAGTGTTCATGCAAGCCTTATCAAACATTTCCCTACAGGCATGACAGAATATCTGTAACATTCAATGTCTGTAAGAACACTGTTGTGAAACCATTTTGCTTGTAGCTACTTAGGGACATCTTCATAAAACTTATCCAGCATTTCACTACGGGTGTGATAGACTATCTATAACATCCATTCACTGAAAGAACATTGTCTGGAAAACACCTAGCAAGTAGCTCTTAAGGAACATCTTCACATATGCCATTTCAAACATTTCAGTATATGCCACAAGGAACGGCTATCACTTTCTTACAATGAAAGAGCATTGTGCTTAATCAAGCCAACAGGTAGCTGTTTAGGGATATTTTCACATAAATCATATCAAACATTTGACTACAGATGTGACAATGTCTATAACATTTGTTATCTGAAAGAAAATTATGCAAAAACCATCTTCTTTTCACTGTTTAGGAACATCTGCACATAGTACACTTCAAATACTTAAGTATATTCCACACAGAGCGACTATCATTTTCACAAAATGAAAGAACACATGCTGAATCCAGTTTATGGGTAGCTGTTTAGGAACATCATATATCAAATATTTCACCACAGATGTGACAATATCTAGAACATTCATTCACTGAAAGAACACTGTGAAGAAACCATCTTGCTTGTTAGCTGTTTAAGAATATAAATAAAAGGCTCTTCAAACATATCACTTTATGCCATACAGAATGGCTATCATCTCCATAGCCAGAAAAGAATACTGTGATGAACCCAGCTTGCAAGTAATTGTTTATTAATATTTTGCTCAAGTCTTATCAGACATTTGCCTACAGTCATGACAGGATATCTTTAATGTCTATTCAATGTAATAACACTGTATTTAAAAGAATTTCCTTGTAGCTGTTTAGAAACATCTTCATGTAAGACTTATTAAACATTCCTTTGCAGGAATGACAGAATCTCTAAACATTCACTCATTGAATGAACACAGGGATGAAAGCAGTTTTCTTGTAACTGTTGAGGAACATCTTCATATAAAGCTTTTCAAGCATTTCAGTATATGGCATACAGCATGGCCATACCCTTCTTACAAGGAAAGAAGGTTGTGTTTAATAGCTTTCAGGTAGATTATTAGGAGCATTTTTATGTAAGACCTATTGAACTTTTAACTACAGGCATGACAGAATATCTATTACATCCATTCAATGAAAGAACACTATGGTGAAAGTGGCTTGGTTTGACTGTTAAGGAAGATCTTCATTTAAGTCCTTTTCAGCATTTCTGTATATGCCATACTAAACGGCTGTCACTATCTTATGATGAAATTATTCTGTCCTGAACACGTCTTGTTGGATTCTATTTAGGAACATCTTCATATAAGACCTCTCTAACATTTAAGCATATGCCATACAGAAGGGCTCTCACTTACTTACAGTTAAAGGACACTGTGCTAAACCCGGCTTGCTGGCGGCTGTTTGAAACCTCTTCATATAAGACTTATTAAACATTTCACTACAGGCATGACAGACTAGCTATAACACTCGTTCACTGAAAGAACACTGTGGTGAAGCCAGATTACTTCTGGCGCCTTGGGAATGTCTTCGTATAAGGCTCTTCAAACACTTCATTATGCCTACAGAATGGCTATCACTTCCATATCCAGAAAGAACGTTCTGATGAAACCAGTGGCTCTTTATGAGCATTTCATTTATGTCTTATCAAACGTTTCTCTACAGCCGCAACATGATATCCATAACATTCATTCAAGGAAACCACACTATGTTGAAAAAGCTTGCTTGTAGCTGTTCAGGAACACTCTCACCTAAGACATCAAATAGTTCTCTTGAGGCATGACAGAATACGTATAACATTCATTTTCTGAATGAACACTGTGGTGAAAACACCTTGCTTGCAGCTGTTTAGGGGAATCTTCAAATAAGTCCTATCAAACATTTCACTACGGGCATGATGGAATATCTATAACATTCACTCATTGAAAGAATGCTGTGGTGAAACCAACTTCCTTGTAGCTTTTAAGGAACATCTTCATGTAAGTCTTTTCTAGCATTTCAGTATGAGCCATAGAGAACAGCTATACTTTCTTAAAATGAACAAACATTGTACCTAACTCAGCTTTCAGGTAGACTTATAGTAACATTTTCATGTAAGATTTATTGAAAATTTCACAACATGTGCGACAGAATATCTATTACATTAATTCAATGAAAGATCACTATTGTGAAACCAGCTTGCTTGTATCTCTTTAGAAATACACTCATATAAGTCTTTTCTGACATTTCAGTGTATGCCATACAAAGTAACTATCACTTTATTACAATGAAAAGTCAGTGTGCTGATCCCAGCTTGCAGGTAGCTGTAGGAACCTTTTCATATATGATATAAAACATTTCACTACAGCTATAGGAGACTATATATATAAAGTTTATTAAATGAAAGAACACTGTGGTGTAACCAGATTGCTTGTAGCTATTTAGGAGTATCTTCATACAAGTCTTTTCAAACATTTCAGTGTATTCCATCCAGAATGGTTATCACTTCCATAAAATGAAAGAACGATGTTAAGAACCCAGCTGGAAAGTTGTCTTTTAGAAATATCTTTTTATAAGTCTTAACAAATATTGCGCTATGGTCATGACAGAATGATTTTAATATTCACTCAAGGAAAGAAGGATGAGCTGAACCCTTGTTTCCTAGTATCTGTTTAGGAAGAACTTCATAAAATACTTAAAAAATTACACTACAGACTTGAAAAATATCCATAAGATTCAGACACTAAAGGAACTCTGGTGAAACAAATGTGCTTACAGCTGTTTAGGGGCATATTCACATAAGACAGTTCAAACATTTCAGCATATGCCCTACAGATGACCTATCAATTACTAACAATGTGAGAACACTGTTCTAAGCCCAGTTTGCGGGTAGCTGTTTAGGAACATGTTCATATAAGACTTAACAAACATTTCATTGCATGTGGGACAGAATATATATAGCATTTGTTCACTGAGAGAAAACTGTGGTGAAACCATCTTACTTGCAGCCATTAAGGATCATCTTCGTATTAGTCATTATAACCATTTCAATATTTGCTGTTCTGATTGAATATGAGTTTCCAACAATGAAAGAAACACTGTGCTGAATCCAGCTTGCAAGTAAGTTTTAACTAACACTTCACTACAAGTGTCACAGAATATCTGCAATATTGTTTCACTGAAAGACCTCTGTGGTGAA
This sequence comes from Equus asinus, assembly GCF_041296235.1. Taxonomy (NCBI): domain Eukaryota; kingdom Metazoa; phylum Chordata; class Mammalia; order Perissodactyla; family Equidae; genus Equus; species Equus asinus. Next base: position 8,633,973 of record NC_091818.1, read on the forward strand.
AGCATCTTGAAGCTATTATTAGGAACATTTGTATTTGAGACATTTCTCACATTTCAGTATATGCCATAATGAATGGGTATCATTTTCCTACAATGAAAGAACACTGTGCTAAATAGAGCTCACAGATAGCTATCTAGGAACGTTTTTACATAAGACTTATCAAACATTTTACAATAGTCGTGACAGACTATACATCACATTCAGTCACTGAAAGAAAACTGTGGAGAAACAATCTTGCTTGTATATATTTAGAAACTTCTTCATGTTCACCATTTCAAGCATTTCCATATAAGACATACTGAATGAATATCACTTTGAGACAATGATATAACGTGCTGAAGCCAGATTGCAGGCAGCTGTTTAGGAACCTTTTCCTAAGAGACTTATCATACATTTCACTACAAAGTATCTGTTACATCCATTCAGTGAAAGAACACTATTGTGAAGCCAGATTGCTGGTAGCTAATTAGGAACATCTTGATATAAGGCTTTTCTAATATTTCAGTTTATGCCAAACAGAATGACTATCATTTTCTTAAAATGAAATAACACTGTGTTGAACTCATCTTGCAGGAAGCCATTTAGGGTTTCTTCATACAAAACACCAAACATGTCACTACTGCTCTGACAGAATCTCTGTAAGATTCCTTCACTGAGGAACACACTCTGGTGAAACCAGATTGCTCATAAGTTTTTAGGAATATCTTTATATAAGGCTATTCAAACACATCATATGCTATACAGAATGATGATCACTTCCATTAAATTAAACAACATTGCGATGCAACCAGCTGGCACATGCTATTTATGAACATTTTGTGTGTGTCTTATCAAACGTTTCTCTGCAGCCACAATGTGATAATTATTACATTCATTCAATGAAATACTGTGTTGAAAAAGGCTGCTTGTGGCTGTTTAGAAACATCTTCATGTAAGTGTTCATGCAAGCCTTATCAAACATTTCACTACAGGCATGACAGAATATCTATAACATTCAATGTCTGTAAGAAGACTGCTGTGAAACCATTTTGCTTGTAGCTACTTAGGGACATCTTCATAAAACTTATCCAGCATTTCACTACGGGTGTGATAGACTATCTATAACATCCATTCACTGAAAGAACATTGTCTGGAAAACACCTAGCAAGTAGCTCTTAAGGAACATCTTCACATATGCCATTTCAAACATTTCAGTATATGCCACAAGGAACGGCTATCACTTTCTTACAATGAAAGAGCATCGTGCTTAATCAAGCCAACAGGTAGCTGTTTAGGGATATTTTCACATAAATCATATCAAACATTTGACTACAGATGTGACAATGTCTATAACATTTGTTATCTGAAAGAAAATTATGCAAAAACCATCTTCTTTTCACTGTTTAGGAACATCTGCACATAGTACACTTCAAATACTTAAGTATATTCCACACAGAGCGACTATCATTTTCACAAAATGAAAGAACACATGCTGAATCCAGTTTATGGGTAGCTGTTTAGGAACATCATATATCAAATATTTCACCACAGATGTGACAATATCTAGAACATTCATTCACTGAAAGAACACTGTGAAGAAACCATCTTGCTTGTTAGCTGTTTAAGAATATAAATAAAAGGCTCTTCAAACATATCACTTTATGCCATACAGAATGGCTATCATCTCCATAGCCAGAAAAGAATACTGTGATGAACCCAGCTTGCAAGTAATTGTTTATGAATATTTTGCTCAAGTCTTATCAGACATTTGCCTACAGTCATGACAGGATATCTTTAATGTCTATTCAATGTAGTAACACTATATTTAAAAGAATTTCCTTGTAGCTGTTTAGAAACATCTTCATGTAAGACTTATTAAACATTCCTTTGCAGGAATGACAGAATCTCTAAACATTCACTCATTGAATGAACACAGGGATGAAAGCAGTTTTCTTGTAACTGTTGAGGAACATCTTCATATAAAGCTTTTCAAGCATTTCAGTATATGGCATACAGCATGGCCATACCCTTCTTACAAGGAAAGAAGGTTGTGTTTAATAGCTTTCAGGTAGATTATTAGGAGCATTTTTATGTAAGACCTATTGAACTTTTAACTACAGGCATGACAGAATATCTATTACATCCATTCAATGAAAGAACACTATGGTGAAAGTGGCTTGGTTTGACTGTTAAGGAAGATCTTCATTTAAGTCCTTTTCAGCATTTCTGTATATGCCATACTAAACGGCTGTCACTATCTTATGATGAAATTATTCTGTCCTGAACACGTCTTGTTGGATTCTATTTAGGAACATCTTCATATAAGACCTCTCTAACATTTAAGCATATGCCATACAGAAGGGCTCTCACTTACTTACAGTTAAAGGACACTGTGCTAAACCCGGCTTGCTGGCGGCTGTTTGAAACCTCTTCATATAAGACTTATTAAACATTTCACTACAGGCATGACAGACTAGCTATAACACTCGTTCACTGAAAGAACACTGTGGTGAAGCCAGATTACTTCTGGCGCCTTGGGAATGTCTTCGTATAAGGCTCTTCAAACACTTCATTATGCCTACAGAATGGCTATCGCTTCCATATCCAGAAAGAACGTTCTGATGAAACCAGTGGCTCTTTATGAGCATTTCATTTATGTCTTATCAAACGTTTCTCTACAGCCGCAACATGATATCCATAACATTCATTCAAGGAAGCCACACTATGTTGAAAAAGCTTGCTTGTAGCTGTTCAGGAACACTCTCACCTAAGACATCAAATAGTTCTCTTGAGGCATGACAGAATACGTATAGCATTCATTTTCTGAATGAACACTGTGGTGAAAACACCTTGCTTGCAGCTGTTTAGGGGAATCTTCAAATAAGTCCTATCAAACATTTCACTACGGGCATGATGGAATATCTATAACATTCACTCATTGAAAGAATGCTGTGGTGAAACCAACTTCCTTGTAGCTTTTAAGGAACATCTTCATGTAAGTCTTTTCTAGCATTTCAGTATGAGCCATAGAGAACAGCTATACTTTCTTAAAATGAACAAACATTGTACCTAACTCAGCTTTCAGGTAGACTTATAGTAACATTTTCATGTAAGATTTATTGAAAATTTCACAACATGTGCGACAGAATATCTATTACATTAATTCAATGAAAGATCACTATTGTGAAACCAGCTTGCTTGTATCTCTTTAGAAATACACTCATATAAGTCTTTTCTGACATTTCAGTGTATGCCATACAAAGTAACTATCACCTTATTACAATGAAAAGTCAGTGTGCTGATCCCAGCTTGCAGGTAGCTGTAGGAACCTTTTCATATATGATATAAAACATTTCACTACAGCTATAGGAGACTATATATAAAGTTTATTAAATGAAAGAACACTGTGGTGTAACCAGATTGCTTGTAGCTATTTAGGAGTATCTTCATACAAGTCTTTTCAAACATTTCAGTGTATTCCATCCAGAATGGTTATCACTTCCATAAAATGAAAGAACGATGTTAAGAACCCAGCTGGAAAGTTGTCTTTTAGAAATATCTTTTTATAAGTCTTAACAAATATTGCGCTATGGTCATGACAGAATGATTTTAATATTCACTCAAGGAAAGAAGGATGAGCTGAACCCTTGTTTCCTAGTATCTGTTTAGGAAGAACTTCATAAAATACTTAAAAAATTACACTACAGACTTGAAAAATATCCATAAGATTCAGACACTAAAGGAACTCTGGTGAAACAAATGTGCTTACAGCTGTTTAGGGGCATATTCACATAAGACAGTTCAAACATTTCAGCATATGCCCTACAGATGACCTATCAATTACTAACAATGTGAGAACGCTGTTCTAAGCCCAGTTTGCGGGTAGCTGTTTAGGAACATGTTCATATAAGACTTAACAAACATTTCATTGCATGTGGGACAGAATATATATAGCATTTGTTCACTGAGAGAAAACTGTGGTGAAACCATCTTACTTGCAGCCATTAAGGATCATCTTCGTATTAGTCATTATAACCATTTCAATATTTGCTGTTCTGATTGAATATGAGTTTCCAACAATGAAAGAAACACTGTGCTGAATCCAGCTTGCAAGTAAGTTTTAACTAACACTTCACTACAAGTGTCACAGAATATCTGCAATATTGTTTCACTGAAAGACCTCTGTGGTGAAAGCATCTTGAAGCTATTATTAGGAACATTTGTATTTGAGACATTTCTCACATTTCAGTATATGCCATAATGAATGGGTATCATTTTCCTACAATGAAAGAACACTGTGCTAAATAGAGCTCACAGATAGCTATCTAGGAACGTTTTTACATAAGACTTATCAAACATTTTACAATAGTCGTGACAGACTATACATCACATTCAGTCACTGAAAGAAAACTGTGGAGAAACAATCTTGCTTGTATATATTTAGAAACTTCTTCATGTTCACCATTTCAAGCATTTCCATATAAGACATACTGAATGAATATCACTTTGAGACAATGATATAACGTGCTGAAGCCAGATTGCAGGCAGCTGTTTAGGAACCTTTTCCTAAGAGACTTATCATACATTTCACTACAAAGTATCTGTTACATCCATTCAGTGAAAGAACACTATTGTGAAGCCAGATTGCTGGTAGCTAATTAGGAACATCTTGATATAAGGCTTTTCTAATATTTCAGTTTATGCCAAACAGAATGACTATCATTTTCTTAAAATGAAATAACACTGTGTTGAACTCATCTTGCAGGAAGCCATTTAGGGTTTCTTCATACAAAACACCAAACATGTCACTACTGCTCTGACAGAATCTCTGTAAGATTCCTTCACTGAGGAACACACTCTGGTGAAACCAGATTGCTCATAAGTTTTTAGGAATATCTTTATATAAGGCTATTCAAACACATCATATGCTATACAGAATGATTATCACTTCCATTAAATTAAACAACATTGCGATGCAACCAGCTGGCACATGCTATTTATGAACATTTTGTGTGTGTCTTATCAAACGTTTCTCTGCAGCCACAATGTGATAATTATTACATTCATTCAATGAAATACTGTGTTGAAAAAGGCTGCTTGTGGCTGTTTAGAAACATCTTCATGTAAGTGTTCATGCAAGCCTTATCAAACATTTCACTACAGGCATGACAGAATATCTATAACATTCAATGTCTGTAAGAAGACTGCTGTGAAACCATTTTGCTTGTAGCTACTTAGGGACATCTTCATAAAACTTATCCAGCATTTCACTACGGGTGTGATAGACTATCTATAACATCCATTCACTGAAAGAACATTGTCTGGAAAACACCTAGCAAGTAGCTCTTAAGGAACATCTTCACATATGCCATTTCAAACATTTCAGTATATGCCACAAGGAACGGCTATCACTTTCTTACAATGAAAGAGCATCGTGCTTAATCAAGCCAACAGGTAGCTGTTTAGGGATATTTTCACATAAATCATATCAAACATTTGACTACAGATGTGACAATGTCTATAACATTTGTTATCTGAAAGAAAATTATGCAAAAACCATCTTCTTTTCACTGTTTAGGAACATCTGCACATAGTACACTTCAAATACTTAAGTATATTCCACACAGAGCGACTATCATTTTCACAAAATGAAAGAACACATGCTGAATCCAGTTTATGGGTAGCTGTTTAGGAACATCATATATCAAATATTTCACCACAGATGTGACAATATCTAGAACATTCATTCACTGAAAGAACACTGTGAAGAAACCATCTTGCTTGTTAGCTGTTTAAGAATATAAATAAAAGGCTCTTCAAACATATCACTTTATGCCATACAGAATGGCTATCATCTCCATAGCCAGAAAAGAATACTGTGATGAACCCAGCTTGCAAGTAATTGTTTATTAATATTTTGCTCAAGTCTTATCAGACATTTGCCTACAGTCATGACAGGATATCTTTAATGTCTATTCAATGTAGTAACACTATATTTAAAAGAATTTCCTTGTAGCTGTTTAGAAACATCTTCATGTAAGACTTATTAAACATTCCTTTGCAGGAATGACAGAATCTCTAAACATTCACTCATTGAATGAACACAGGGATGAAAGCAGTTTTCTTGTAACTGTTGAGGAACATCTTCATATAAAGCTTTTCAAGCATTTCAGTATATGGCATACAGCATGGCCATACCCTTCTTACAAGGAAAGAAGGTTGTGTTTAATAGCTTTCAGGTAGATTATTAGGAGCATTTTTATGTAAGACCTATTGAACTTTTAACTACAGGCATGACAGAATATCTATTACATCCATTCAATGAAAGAACACTATGGTGAAAGTGGCTTGGTTTGACTGTTAAGGAAGATCTTCATTTAAGTCCTTTTCAGCATTTCTGTATATGCCATACTAAACGGCTGTCACTATCTTATGATGAAATTATTCTGTCCTGAACACGTCTTGTTGGATTCTATTTAGGAACATCTTCATATAAGACCTCTCTAACATTTAAGCATATGCCATACAGAAGGGCTCTCACTTACTTACAGTTAAAGGACACTGTGCTAAACCCGGCTTGCTGGCGGCTGTTTGAAACCTCTTCATATAAGACTTATTAAACATTTCACTACAGGCATGACAGACTAGCTATAACACTCGTTCACTGAAAGAACACTGTGGTGAAGCCAGATTACTTCTGGCGCCTTGGGAATGTCTTCGTATAAGGCTCTTCAAACACTTCATTATGCCTACAGAATGGCTATCGCTTCCATATCCAGAAAGAACGTTCTGATGAAACCAGTGGCTCTTTATGAGCATTTCATTTATGTCTTATCAAACGTTTCTCTACAGCCGCAACATGATATCCATAACATTCATTCAAGGAAGCCACACTATGTTGAAAAAGCTTGCTTGTAGCTGTTCAGGAACACTCTCACCTAAGACATCAAATAGTTCTCTTGAGGCATGACAGAATACGTATAGCATTCATTTTCTGAATGAACACTGTGGTGAAAACACCTTGCTTGCAGCTGTTTAGGGGAATCTTCAAATAAGTCCTATCAAACATTTCACTACGGGCATGATGGAATATCTATAACATTCACTCATTGAAAGAATGCTGTGGTGAAACCAACTTCCTTGTAGCTTTTAAGGAACATCTTCATGTAAGTCTTTTCTAGCATTTCAGTATGAGCCATAGAGAACAGCTATACTTTCTTAAAATGAACAAACATTGTACCTAACTCAGCTTTCAGGTAGACTTATAGTAACATTTTCATGTAAGATTTATTGAAAATTTCACAACATGTGCGACAGAATATCTATTACATTAATTCAATGAAAGATCACTATTGTGAAACCAGCTTGCTTGTATCTCTTTAGAAATACACTCATATAAGTCTTTTCTGACATTTCAGTGTATGCCATACAAAGTAACTATCACCTTATTACAATGAAAAGTCAGTGTGCTGATCCCAGCTTGCAGGTAGCTGTAGGAACCTTTTCATATATGATATAAAACATTTCACTACAGCTATAGGAGACTATATATAAAGTTTATTAAATGAAAGAACACTGTGGTGTAACCAGATTGCTTGTAGCTATTTAGGAGTATCTTCATACAAGTCTTTTCAAACATTTCAGTGTATTCCATCCAGAATGGTTATCACTTCCATAAAATGAAAGAACGATGTTAAGAACCCAGCTGGAAAGTTGTCTTTTAGAAATATCTTTTTATAAGTCTTAACAAATATTGCGCTATGGTCATGACAGAATGATTTTAATATTCACTCAAGGAAAGAAGGATGAGCTGAACCCTTGTTTCCTAGTATCTGTTTAGGAAGAACTTCATAAAATACTTAAAAAATTACACTACAGACTTGAAAAATATCCATAAGATTCAGACACTAAAGGAACTCTGGTGAAACAAATGTGCTTACAGCTGTTTAGGGGCATATTCACATAAGACAGTTCAAACATTTCAGCATATGCCCTACAGATGACCTATCAATTACTAACAATGTGAGAACGCTGTTCTAAGCCCAGTTTGCGGGTAGCTGTTTAGGAACATGTTCATATAAGACTTAACAAACATTTCATTGCATGTGGGACAGAATATATATAGCATTTGTTCACTGAGAGAAAACTGTGGTGAAACCATCTTACTTGCAGCCATTAAGGATCATCTTCGTATTAGTCATTATAACCATTTCAATATTTGCTGTTCTGATTGAATATGAGTTTCCAACAATGAAAGAAACACTGTGCTGAATCCAGCTTGCAAGTAAGTTTTAACTAACACTTCACTACAAGTGTCACAGAATATCTGCAATATTGTTTCACTGAAAGACCTCTGTGGTGAAAGCATCTTGAAGCTATTATTAGGAACATTTGTATTTGAGACATTTCTCACATTTCAGTATATGCCATAATGAATGGGTATCATTTTCCTACAATGAAAGAACACTGTGCTAAATAGAGCTCACAGATAGCTATCTAGGAACGTTTTTACATAAGACTTATCAAACATTTTACAATAGTCGTGACAGACTATACATCACATTCAGTCACTGAAAGAAAACTGTGGAGAAACAATCTTGCTTGTATATATTTAGAAACTTCTTCATGTTCACCATTTCAAGCATTTCCATATAAGACATACTGAATGAATATCACTTTGAGACAATGATATAACGTGCTGAAGCCAGATTGCAGGCAGCTGTTTAGGAACCTTTTCCTAAGAGACTTATCATACATTTCACTACAAAGTATCTGTTACATCCATTCAGTGAAAGAACACTATTGTGAAGCCAGATTGCTGGTAGCTAATTAGGAACATCTTGATATAAGGCTTTTCTAATATTTCAGTTTATGCCAAACAGAATGACTATCATTTTCTTAAAATGAAATAACACTGTGTTGAACTCATCTTGCAGGAAGCCATTTAGGGTTTCTTCATACAAAACACCAAACATGTCACTACTGCTCTGACAGAATCTCTGTAAGATTCCTTCACTGAGGAACACACTCTGGTGAAACCAGATTGCTCATAAGTTTTTAGGAATATCTTTATATAAGGCTATTCAAACACATCATATGCTATACAGAATGATGATCACTTCCATTAAATTAAACAACATTGCGATGCAACCAGCTGGCACATGCTATTTATGAACATTTTGTGTGTGTCTTATCAAACGTTTCTCTGCAGCCACAATGTGATAATTATTACATTCATTCAATGAAATACTGTGTTGAAAAAGGCTGCTTGTGGCTGTTTAGAAACATCTTCATGTAAGTGTTCATGCAAGCCTTATCAAACATTTCACTACAGGCATGACAGAATATCTATAACATTCAATGTCTGTAAGAAGACTGCTGTGAAACCATTTTGCTTGTAGCTACTTAGGGACATCTTCATAAAACTTATCCAGCATTTCACTACGGGTGTGATAGACTATCTATAACATCCATTCACTGAAAGAACATTGTCTGGAAAACACCTAGCAAGTAGCTCTTAAGGAACATCTTCACATATGCCATTTCAAACATTTCAGTATATGCCACAAGGAACGGCTATCACTTTCTTACAATGAAAGAGCATCGTGCTTAATCAAGCCAACAGGTAGCTGTTTAGGGATATTTTCACATAAATCATATCAAACATTTGACTACAGATGTGACAATGTCTATAACATTTGTTATCTGAAAGAAAATTATGCAAAAACCATCTTCTTTTCACTGTTTAGGAACATCTGCACATAGTACACTTCAAATACTTAAGTATATTCCACACAGAGCGACTATCATTTTCACAAAATGAAAGAACACATGCTGAATCCAGTTTATGGGTAGCTGTTTAGGAACATCATATATCAAATATTTCACCACAGATGTGACAATATCTAGAACATTCATTCACTGAAAGAACACTGTGAAGAAACCATCTTGCTTGTTAGCTGTTTAAGAATATAAATAAAAGGCTCTTCAAACATATCACTTTATGCCATACAGAATGGCTATCATCTCCATAGCCAGAAAAGAATACTGTGATGAACCCAGCTTGCAAGTAATTGTTTATGAATATTTTGCTCAAGTCTTATCAGACATTTGCCTACAGTCATGACAGGATATCTTTAATGTCTATTCAATGTAGTAACACTATATTTAAAAGAATTTCCTTGTAGCTGTTTAGAAACATCTTCATGTAAGACTTATTAAACATTCCTTTGCAGGAATGACAGAATCTCTAAACATTCACTCATTGAATGAACACAGGGATGAAAGCAGTTTTCTTGTAACTGTTGAGGAACATCTTCATATAAAGCTTTTCAAGCATTTCAGTATATGGCATACAGCATGGCCATACCCTTCTTACAAGGAAAGAAGGTTGTGTTTAATAGCTTTCAGGTAGATTATTAGGAGCATTTTTATGTAAGACCTATTGAACTTTTAACTACAGGCATGACAGAATATCTATTACATCCATTCAATGAAAGAACACTATGGTGAAAGTGGCTTGGTTTGACTGTTAAGGAAGATCTTCATTTAAGTCCTTTTCAGCATTTCTGTATATGCCATACTAAACGGCTGTCACTATCTTATGATGAAATTATTCTGTCCTGAACACGTCTTGTTGGATTCTATTTAGGAACATCTTCATATAAGACCTCTCTAACATTTAAGCATATGCCATACAGAAGGGCTCTCACTTACTTACAGTTAAAGGACACTGTGCTAAACCCGGCTTGCTGGCGGCTGTTTGAAACCTCTTCATATAAGACTTATTAAACATTTCACTACAGGCATGACAGACTAGCTATAACACTCGTTCACTGAAAGAACACTGTGGTGAAGCCAGATTACTTCTGGCGCCTTGGGAATGTCTTCGTATAAGGCTCTTCAAACACTTCATTATGCCTACAGAATGGCTATCGCTTCCATATCCAGAAAGAACGTTCTGATGAAACCAGTGGCTCTTTATGAGCATTTCATTTATGTCTTATCAAACGTTTCTCTACAGCCGCAACATGATATCCATAACATTCATTCAAGGAAGCCACACTATGTTGAAAAAGCTTGCTTGTAGCTGTTCAGGAACACTCTCACCTAAGACATCAAATAGTTCTCTTGAGGCATGACAGAATACGTATAACATTCATTTTCTGAATGAACACTGTGGTGAAAACACCTTGCTTGCAGCTGTTTAGGGGAATCTTCAAATAAGTCCTATCAAACATTTCACTACGGGCATGATGGAATATCTATAACATTCACTCATTGAAAGAATGCTGTGGTGAAACCAACTTCCTTGTAGCTTTTAAGGAACATCTTCATGTAAGTCTTTTCTAGCATTTCAGTATGAGCCATAGAGAACAGCTATACTTTCTTAAAATGAACAAACATTGTACCTAACTCAGCTTTCAGGTAGACTTATAGTAACATTTTCATGTAAGATTTATTGAAAATTTCACAACATGTGCGACAGAATATCTATTACATTAATTCAATGAAAGATCACTATTGTGAAACCAGCTTGCTTGTATCTCTTTAGAAATACACTCATATAAGTCTTTTCTGACATTTCAGTGTATGCCATACAAAGTAACTATCACTTTATTACAATGAAAAGTCAGTGTGCTGATCCCAGCTTGCAGGTAGCTGTAGGAACCTTTTCATATATGATATAAAACATTTCACTACAGCTATAGGAGACTATATATATAAAGTTTATTAAATGAAAGAACACTGTGGTGTAACCAGATTGCTTGTAGCTATTTAGGAGTATCTTCATACAAGTCTTTTCAAACATTTCAGTGTATTCCATCCAGAATGGTTATCACTTCCATAAAATGAAAGAACGATGTTAAGAACCCAGCTGGAAAGTTGTCTTTTAGAAATATCTTTTTATAAGTCTTAACAAATATTGCGCTATGGTCATGACAGAATGATTTTAATATTCACTCAAGGAAAGAAGGATGAGCTGAACCCTTGTTTCCTAGTATCTGTTTAGGAAGAACTTCATAAAATACTTAAAAAATTACACTACAGACTTGAAAAATATCCATAAGATTCAGACACTAAAGGAACTCTGGTGAAACAAATGTGCTTACAGCTGTTTAGGGGCATATTCACATAAGACAGTTCAAACATTTCAGCATATGCCCTACAGATGACCTATCAATTACTAACAATGTGAGAACACTGTTCTAAGCCCAGTTTGCGGGTAGCTGTTTAGGAACATGTTCATATAAGACTTAACAAACATTTCATTGCATGTGGGACAGAATATATATAGCATTTGTTCACTGAGAGAAAACTGTGGTGAAACCATCTTACTTGCAGCCATTAAGGATCATCTTCGTATTAGTCATTATAACCATTTCAATATTTGCTGTTCTGATTGAATATGAGTTTCCAACAATGAAAGAAACACTGTGCTGAATCCAGCTTGCAAGTAAGTTTTAACTAACACTTCACTACAAGTGTCACAGAATATCTGCAATATTGTTTCACTGAAAGACCTCTGTGGTGAAAGCATCTTGAAGCTATTATTAGGAACATTTGTATTTGAGACATTTCTCACATTTCAGTATATGCCATAATGAATGGGTATCATTTTCCTACAATGAAAGAACACTGTGCTAAATAGAGCTCACAGATAGCTATCTAGGAACGTTTTTACATAAGACTTATCAAACATTTTACAATAGTCGTGACAGACTATACATCACATTCAGTCACTGAAAGAAAACTGTGGAGAAACAATCTTGCTTGTATATATTTAGAAACTTCTTCATGTTCACCATTTCAAGCATTTCCATATAAGACATACTGAATGAATATCACTTTGAGACAATGATATAACGTGCTGAAGCCAGATTGCAGGCAGCTGTTTAGGAACCTTTTCCTAAGAGACTTATCATACATTTCACTACAAAGTATCTGTTACATCCATTCAGTGAAAGAACACTATTGTGAAGCCAGATTGCTGGTAGCTAATTAGGAACATCTTGATATAAGGCTTTTCTAATATTTCAGTTTATGCCAAACAGAATGACTATCATTTTCTTAAAATGAAATAACACTGTGTTGAACTCATCTTGCAGGAAGCCATTTAGGGTTTCTTCATACAAAACACCAAACATGTCACTACTGCTCTGACAGAATCTCTGTAAGATTCCTTCACTGAGGAACACACTCTGGTGAAACCAGATTGCTCATAAGTTTTTAGGAATATCTTTATATAAGGCTATTCAAACACATCATATGCTATACAGAATGATTATCACTTCCATTAAATTAAACAACATTGCGATGCAACCAGCTGGCACATGCTATTTATGAACATTTTGTGTGTGTCTTATCAAACGTTTCTCTGCAGCCACAATGTGATAATTATTACATTCATTCAATGAAATACTGTGTTGAAAAAGGCTGCTTGTGGCTGTTTAGAAACATCTTCATGTAAGTGTTCATGCAAGCCTTATCAAACATTTCACTACAGGCATGACAGAATATCTATAACATTCAATGTCTGTAAGAAGACTGCTGTGAAACCATTTTGCTTGTAGCTACTTAGGGACATCTTCATAAAACTTATCCAGCATTTCACTACGGGTGTGATAGACTATCTATAACATCCATTCACTGAAAGAACATTGTCTGGAAAACACCTAGCAAGTAGCTCTTAAGGAACATCTTCACATATGCCATTTCAAACATTTCAGTATATGCCACAAGGAACGGCTATCACTTTCTTACAATGAAAGAGCATCGTGCTTAATCAAGCCAACAGGTAGCTGTTTAGGGATATTTTCACATAAATCATATCAAACATTTGACTACAGATGTGACAATGTCTATAACATTTGTTATCTGAAAGAAAATTATGCAAAAACCATCTTCTTTTCACTGTTTAGGAACATCTGCACATAGTACACTTCAAATACTTAAGTATATTCCACACAGAGCGACTATCATTTTCACAAAATGAAAGAACACATGCTGAATCCAGTTTATGGGTAGCTGTTTAGGAACATCATATATCAAATATTTCACCACAGATGTGACAATATCTAGAACATTCATTCACTGAAAGAACACTGTGAAGAAACCATCTTGCTTGTTAGCTGTTTAAGAATATAAATAAAAGGCTCTTCAAACATATCACTTTATGCCATACAGAATGGCTATCATCTCCATAGCCAGAAAAGAATACTGTGATGAACCCAGCTTGCAAGTAATTGTTTATTAATATTTTGCTCAAGTCTTATCAGACATTTGCCTACAGTCATGACAGGATATCTTTAATGTCTATTCAATGTAGTAACACTATATTTAAAAGAATTTCCTTGTAGCTGTTTAGAAACATCTTCATGTAAGACTTATTAAACATTCCTTTGCAGGAATGACAGAATCTCTAAACATTCACTCATTGAATGAACACAGGGATGAAAGCAGTTTTCTTGTAACTGTTGAGGAACATCTTCATATAAAGCTTTTCAAGCATTTCAGTATATGGCATACAGCATGGCCATACCCTTCTTACAAGGAAAGAAGGTTGTGTTTAATAGCTTTCAGGTAGATTATTAGGAGCATTTTTATGTAAGACCTATTGAACTTTTAACTACAGGCATGACAGAATATCTATTACATCCATTCAATGAAAGAACACTATGGTGAAAGTGGCTTGGTTTGACTGTTAAGGAAGATCTTCATTTAAGTCCTTTTCAGCATTTCTGTATATGCCATACTAAACGGCTGTCACTATCTTATGATGAAATTATTCTGTCCTGAACACGTCTTGTTGGATTCTATTTAGGAACATCTTCATATAAGACCTCTCTAACATTTAAGCATATGCCATACAGAAGGGCTCTCACTTACTTACAGTTAAAGGACACTGTGCTAAACCCGGCTTGCTGGCGGCTGTTTGAAACCTCTTCATATAAGACTTATTAAACATTTCACTACAGGCATGACAGACTAGCTATAACACTCGTTCACTGAAAGAACACTGTGGTGAAGCCAGATTACTTCTGGCGCCTTGGGAATGTCTTCGTATAAGGCTCTTCAAACACTTCATTATGCCTACAGAATGGCTATCGCTTCCATATCCAGAAAGAACGTTCTGATGAAACCAGTGGCTCTTTATGAGCATTTCATTTATGTCTTATCAAACGTTTCTCTACAGCCGCAACATGATATCCATAACATTCATTCAAGGAAGCCACACTATGTTGAAAAAGCTTGCTTGTAGCTGTTCAGGAACACTCTCACCTAAGACATCAAATAGTTCTCTTGAGGCATGACAGAATACGTATAGCATTCATTTTCTGAATGAACACTGTGGTGAAAACACCTTGCTTGCAGCTGTTTAGGGGAATCTTCAAATAAGTCCTATCAAACATTTCACTACGGGCATGATGGAATATCTATAACATTCACTCATTGAAAGAATGCTGTGGTGAAACCAACTTCCTTGTAGCTTTTAAGGAACATCTTCATGTAAGTCTTTTCTAGCATTTCAGTATGAGCCATAGAGAACAGCTATACTTTCTTAAAATGAACAAACATTGTACCTAACTCAGCTTTCAGGTAGACTTATAGTAACATTTTCATGTAAGATTTATTGAAAATTTCACAACATGTGCGACAGAATATCTATTACATTAATTCAATGAAAGATCACTATTGTGAAACCAGCTTGCTTGTATCTCTTTAGAAATACACTCATATAAGTCTTTTCTGACATTTCAGTGTATGCCATACAAAGTAACTATCACCTTATTACAATGAAAAGTCAGTGTGCTGATCCCAGCTTGCAGGTAGCTGTAGGAACCTTTTCATATATGATATAAAACATTTCACTACAGCTATAGGAGACTATATATAAAGTTTATTAAATGAAAGAACACTGTGGTGTAACCAGATTGCTTGTAGCTATTTAGGAGTATCTTCATACAAGTCTTTTCAAACATTTCAGTGTATTCCATCCAGAATGGTTATCACTTCCATAAAATGAAAGAACGATGTTAAGAACCCAGCTGGAAAGTTGTCTTTTAGAAATATCTTTTTATAAGTCTTAACAAATATTGCGCTATGGTCATGACAGAATGATTTTAATATTCACTCAAGGAAAGAAGGATGAGCTGAACCCTTGTTTCCTAGTATCTGTTTAGGAAGAACTTCATAAAATACTTAAAAAATTACACTACAGACTTGAAAAATATCCATAAGATTCAGACACTAAAGGAACTCTGGTGAAACAAATGTGCTTACAGCTGTTTAGGGGCATATTCACATAAGACAGTTCAAACATTTCAGCATATGCCCTACAGATGACCTATCAATTACTAACAATGTGAGAACGCTGTTCTAAGCCCAGTTTGCGGGTAGCTGTTTAGGAACATGTTCATATAAGACTTAACAAACATTTCATTGCATGTGGGACAGAATATATATAGCATTTGTTCACTGAGAGAAAACTGTGGTGAAACCATCTTACTTGCAGCCATTAAGGATCATCTTCGTATTAGTCATTATAACCATTTCAATATTTGCTGTTCTGATTGAATATGAGTTTCCAACAATGAAAGAAACACTGTGCTGAATCCAGCTTGCAAGTAAGTTTTAACTAACACTTCACTACAAGTGTCACAGAATATCTGCAATATTGTTTCACTG
Source organism: Equus asinus (assembly GCF_041296235.1). Taxonomy (NCBI): domain Eukaryota; kingdom Metazoa; phylum Chordata; class Mammalia; order Perissodactyla; family Equidae; genus Equus; species Equus asinus. The sequence continues at coordinate 8,650,641 of NC_091818.1, forward strand.
AAAGACCTCTGTGGTGAAAGCATCTTGAAGCTATTATTAGGAACATTTGTATTTGAGACATTTCTCACATTTCAGTATATGCCATAATGAATGGGTATCATTTTCCTACAATGAAAGAACACTGTGCTAAATAGAGCTCACAGATAGCTATCTAGGAACGTTTTTACATAAGACTTATCAAACATTTTACAATAGTCGTGACAGACTATACATCACATTCAGTCACTGAAAGAAAACTGTGGAGAAACAATCTTGCTTGTATATATTTAGAAACTTCTTCATGTTCACCATTTCAAGCATTTCCATATAAGACATACTGAATGAATATCACTTTGAGACAATGATATAACGTGCTGAAGCCAGATTGCAGGCAGCTGTTTAGGAACCTTTTCCTAAGAGACTTATCATACATTTCACTACAAAGTATCTGTTACATCCATTCAGTGAAAGAACACTATTGTGAAGCCAGATTGCTGGTAGCTAATTAGGAACATCTTGATATAAGGCTTTTCTAATATTTCAGTTTATGCCAAACAGAATGACTATCATTTTCTTAAAATGAAATAACACTGTGTTGAACTCATCTTGCAGGAAGCCATTTAGGGTTTCTTCATACAAAACACCAAACATGTCACTACTGCTCTGACAGAATCTCTGTAAGATTCCTTCACTGAGGAACACACTCTGGTGAAACCAGATTGCTCATAAGTTTTTAGGAATATCTTTATATAAGGCTATTCAAACACATCATATGCTATACAGAATGATTATCACTTCCATTAAATTAAACAACATTGCGATGCAACCAGCTGGCACATGCTATTTATGAACATTTTGTGTGTGTCTTATCAAACGTTTCTCTGCAGCCACAATGTGATAATTATTACATTCATTCAATGAAATACTGTGTTGAAAAAGGCTGCTTGTGGCTGTTTAGAAACATCTTCATGTAAGTGTTCATGCAAGCCTTATCAAACATTTCACTACAGGCATGACAGAATATCTATAACATTCAATGTCTGTAAGAAGACTGCTGTGAAACCATTTTGCTTGTAGCTACTTAGGGACATCTTCATAAAACTTATCCAGCATTTCACTACGGGTGTGATAGACTATCTATAACATCCATTCACTGAAAGAACATTGTCTGGAAAACACCTAGCAAGTAGCTCTTAAGGAACATCTTCACATATGCCATTTCAAACATTTCAGTATATGCCACAAGGAACGGCTATCACTTTCTTACAATGAAAGAGCATCGTGCTTAATCAAGCCAACAGGTAGCTGTTTAGGGATATTTTCACATAAATCATATCAAACATTTGACTACAGATGTGACAATGTCTATAACATTTGTTATCTGAAAGAAAATTATGCAAAAACCATCTTCTTTTCACTGTTTAGGAACATCTGCACATAGTACACTTCAAATACTTAAGTATATTCCACACAGAGCGACTATCATTTTCACAAAATGAAAGAACACATGCTGAATCCAGTTTATGGGTAGCTGTTTAGGAACATCATATATCAAATATTTCACCACAGATGTGACAATATCTAGAACATTCATTCACTGAAAGAACACTGTGAAGAAACCATCTTGCTTGTTAGCTGTTTAAGAATATAAATAAAAGGCTCTTCAAACATATCACTTTATGCCATACAGAATGGCTATCATCTCCATAGCCAGAAAAGAATACTGTGATGAACCCAGCTTGCAAGTAATTGTTTATTAATATTTTGCTCAAGTCTTATCAGACATTTGCCTACAGTCATGACAGGATATCTTTAATGTCTATTCAATGTAGTAACACTATATTTAAAAGAATTTCCTTGTAGCTGTTTAGAAACATCTTCATGTAAGACTTATTAAACATTCCTTTGCAGGAATGACAGAATCTCTAAACATTCACTCATTGAATGAACACAGGGATGAAAGCAGTTTTCTTGTAACTGTTGAGGAACATCTTCATATAAAGCTTTTCAAGCATTTCAGTATATGGCATACAGCATGGCCATACCCTTCTTACAAGGAAAGAAGGTTGTGTTTAATAGCTTTCAGGTAGATTATTAGGAGCATTTTTATGTAAGACCTATTGAACTTTTAACTACAGGCATGACAGAATATCTATTACATCCATTCAATGAAAGAACACTATGGTGAAAGTGGCTTGGTTTGACTGTTAAGGAAGATCTTCATTTAAGTCCTTTTCAGCATTTCTGTATATGCCATACTAAACGGCTGTCACTATCTTATGATGAAATTATTCTGTCCTGAACACGTCTTGTTGGATTCTATTTAGGAACATCTTCATATAAGACCTCTCTAACATTTAAGCATATGCCATACAGAAGGGCTCTCACTTACTTACAGTTAAAGGACACTGTGCTAAACCCGGCTTGCTGGCGGCTGTTTGAAACCTCTTCATATAAGACTTATTAAACATTTCACTACAGGCATGACAGACTAGCTATAACACTCGTTCACTGAAAGAACACTGTGGTGAAGCCAGATTACTTCTGGCGCCTTGGGAATGTCTTCGTATAAGGCTCTTCAAACACTTCATTATGCCTACAGAATGGCTATCGCTTCCATATCCAGAAAGAACGTTCTGATGAAACCAGTGGCTCTTTATGAGCATTTCATTTATGTCTTATCAAACGTTTCTCTACAGCCGCAACATGATATCCATAACATTCATTCAAGGAAGCCACACTATGTTGAAAAAGCTTGCTTGTAGCTGTTCAGGAACACTCTCACCTAAGACATCAAATAGTTCTCTTGAGGCATGACAGAATACGTATAGCATTCATTTTCTGAATGAACACTGTGGTGAAAACACCTTGCTTGCAGCTGTTTAGGGGAATCTTCAAATAAGTCCTATCAAACATTTCACTACGGGCATGATGGAATATCTATAACATTCACTCATTGAAAGAATGCTGTGGTGAAACCAACTTCCTTGTAGCTTTTAAGGAACATCTTCATGTAAGTCTTTTCTAGCATTTCAGTATGAGCCATAGAGAACAGCTATACTTTCTTAAAATGAACAAACATTGTACCTAACTCAGCTTTCAGGTAGACTTATAGTAACATTTTCATGTAAGATTTATTGAAAATTTCACAACATGTGCGACAGAATATCTATTACATTAATTCAATGAAAGATCACTATTGTGAAACCAGCTTGCTTGTATCTCTTTAGAAATACACTCATATAAGTCTTTTCTGACATTTCAGTGTATGCCATACAAAGTAACTATCACCTTATTACAATGAAAAGTCAGTGTGCTGATCCCAGCTTGCAGGTAGCTGTAGGAACCTTTTCATATATGATATAAAACATTTCACTACAGCTATAGGAGACTATATATAAAGTTTATTAAATGAAAGAACACTGTGGTGTAACCAGATTGCTTGTAGCTATTTAGGAGTATCTTCATACAAGTCTTTTCAAACATTTCAGTGTATTCCATCCAGAATGGTTATCACTTCCATAAAATGAAAGAACGATGTTAAGAACCCAGCTGGAAAGTTGTCTTTTAGAAATATCTTTTTATAAGTCTTAACAAATATTGCGCTATGGTCATGACAGAATGATTTTAATATTCACTCAAGGAAAGAAGGATGAGCTGAACCCTTGTTTCCTAGTATCTGTTTAGGAAGAACTTCATAAAATACTTAAAAAATTACACTACAGACTTGAAAAATATCCATAAGATTCAGACACTAAAGGAACTCTGGTGAAACAAATGTGCTTACAGCTGTTTAGGGGCATATTCACATAAGACAGTTCAAACATTTCAGCATATGCCCTACAGATGACCTATCAATTACTAACAATGTGAGAACGCTGTTCTAAGCCCAGTTTGCGGGTAGCTGTTTAGGAACATGTTCATATAAGACTTAACAAACATTTCATTGCATGTGGGACAGAATATATATAGCATTTGTTCACTGAGAGAAAACTGTGGTGAAACCATCTTACTTGCAGCCATTAAGGATCATCTTCGTATTAGTCATTATAACCATTTCAATATTTGCTGTTCTGATTGAATATGAGTTTCCAACAATGAAAGAAACACTGTGCTGAATCCAGCTTGCAAGTAAGTTTTAACTAACACTTCACTACAAGTGTCACAGAATATCTGCAATATTGTTTCACTGAAAGACCTCTGTGGTGAAAGCATCTTGAAGCTATTATTAGGAACATTTGTATTTGAGACATTTCTCACATTTCAGTATATGCCATAATGAATGGGTATCATTTTCCTACAATGAAAGAACACTGTGCTAAATAGAGCTCACAGATAGCTATCTAGGAACGTTTTTACATAAGACTTATCAAACATTTTACAATAGTCGTGACAGACTATACATCACATTCAGTCACTGAAAGAAAACTGTGGAGAAACAATCTTGCTTGTATATATTTAGAAACTTCTTCATGTTCACCATTTCAAGCATTTCCATATAAGACATACTGAATGAATATCACTTTGAGACAATGATATAACGTGCTGAAGCCAGATTGCAGGCAGCTGTTTAGGAACCTTTTCCTAAGAGACTTATCATACATTTCACTACAAAGTATCTGTTACATCCATTCAGTGAAAGAACACTATTGTGAAGCCAGATTGCTGGTAGCTAATTAGGAACATCTTGATATAAGGCTTTTCTAATATTTCAGTTTATGCCAAACAGAATGACTATCATTTTCTTAAAATGAAATAACACTGTGTTGAACTCATCTTGCAGGAAGCCATTTAGGGTTTCTTCATACAAAACACCAAACATGTCACTACTGCTCTGACAGAATCTCTGTAAGATTCCTTCACTGAGGAACACACTCTGGTGAAACCAGATTGCTCATAAGTTTTTAGGAATATCTTTATATAAGGCTATTCAAACACATCATATGCTATACAGAATGATGATCACTTCCATTAAATTAAACAACATTGCGATGCAACCAGCTGGCACATGCTATTTATGAACATTTTGTGTGTGTCTTATCAAACGTTTCTCTGCAGCCACAATGTGATAATTATTACATTCATTCAATGAAATACTGTGTTGAAAAAGGCTGCTTGTGGCTGTTTAGAAACATCTTCATGTAAGTGTTCATGCAAGCCTTATCAAACATTTCACTACAGGCATGACAGAATATCTATAACATTCAATGTCTGTAAGAAGACTGCTGTGAAACCATTTTGCTTGTAGCTACTTAGGGACATCTTCATAAAACTTATCCAGCATTTCACTACGGGTGTGATAGACTATCTATAACATCCATTCACTGAAAGAACATTGTCTGGAAAACACCTAGCAAGTAGCTCTTAAGGAACATCTTCACATATGCCATTTCAAACATTTCAGTATATGCCACAAGGAACGGCTATCACTTTCTTACAATGAAAGAGCATCGTGCTTAATCAAGCCAACAGGTAGCTGTTTAGGGATATTTTCACATAAATCATATCAAACATTTGACTACAGATGTGACAATGTCTATAACATTTGTTATCTGAAAGAAAATTATGCAAAAACCATCTTCTTTTCACTGTTTAGGAACATCTGCACATAGTACACTTCAAATACTTAAGTATATTCCACACAGAGCGACTATCATTTTCACAAAATGAAAGAACACATGCTGAATCCAGTTTATGGGTAGCTGTTTAGGAACATCATATATCAAATATTTCACCACAGATGTGACAATATCTAGAACATTCATTCACTGAAAGAACACTGTGAAGAAACCATCTTGCTTGTTAGCTGTTTAAGAATATAAATAAAAGGCTCTTCAAACATATCACTTTATGCCATACAGAATGGCTATCATCTCCATAGCCAGAAAAGAATACTGTGATGAACCCAGCTTGCAAGTAATTGTTTATGAATATTTTGCTCAAGTCTTATCAGACATTTGCCTACAGTCATGACAGGATATCTTTAATGTCTATTCAATGTAGTAACACTATATTTAAAAGAATTTCCTTGTAGCTGTTTAGAAACATCTTCATGTAAGACTTATTAAACATTCCTTTGCAGGAATGACAGAATCTCTAAACATTCACTCATTGAATGAACACAGGGATGAAAGCAGTTTTCTTGTAACTGTTGAGGAACATCTTCATATAAAGCTTTTCAAGCATTTCAGTATATGGCATACAGCATGGCCATACCCTTCTTACAAGGAAAGAAGGTTGTGTTTAATAGCTTTCAGGTAGATTATTAGGAGCATTTTTATGTAAGACCTATTGAACTTTTAACTACAGGCATGACAGAATATCTATTACATCCATTCAATGAAAGAACACTATGGTGAAAGTGGCTTGGTTTGACTGTTAAGGAAGATCTTCATTTAAGTCCTTTTCAGCATTTCTGTATATGCCATACTAAACGGCTGTCACTATCTTATGATGAAATTATTCTGTCCTGAACACGTCTTGTTGGATTCTATTTAGGAACATCTTCATATAAGACCTCTCTAACATTTAAGCATATGCCATACAGAAGGGCTCTCACTTACTTACAGTTAAAGGACACTGTGCTAAACCCGGCTTGCTGGCGGCTGTTTGAAACCTCTTCATATAAGACTTATTAAACATTTCACTACAGGCATGACAGACTAGCTATAACACTCGTTCACTGAAAGAACACTGTGGTGAAGCCAGATTACTTCTGGCGCCTTGGGAATGTCTTCGTATAAGGCTCTTCAAACACTTCATTATGCCTACAGAATGGCTATCGCTTCCATATCCAGAAAGAACGTTCTGATGAAACCAGTGGCTCTTTATGAGCATTTCATTTATGTCTTATCAAACGTTTCTCTACAGCCGCAACATGATATCCATAACATTCATTCAAGGAAACCACACTATGTTGAAAAAGCTTGCTTGTAGCTGTTCAGGAACACTCTCACCTAAGACATCAAATAGTTCTCTTGAGGCATGACAGAATACGTATAGCATTCATTTTCTGAATGAACACTGTGGTGAAAACACCTTGCTTGCAGCTGTTTAGGGGAATCTTCAAATAAGTCCTATCAAACATTTCACTACGGGCATGATGGAATATCTATAACATTCACTCATTGAAAGAATGCTGTGGTGAAACCAACTTCCTTGTAGCTTTTAAGGAACATCTTCATGTAAGTCTTTTCTAGCATTTCAGTATGAGCCATAGAGAACAGCTATACTTTCTTAAAATGAACAAACATTGTACCTAACTCAGCTTTCAGGTAGACTTATAGTAACATTTTCATGTAAGATTTATTGAAAATTTCACAACATGTGCGACAGAATATCTATTACATTAATTCAATGAAAGATCACTATTGTGAAACCAGCTTGCTTGTATCTCTTTAGAAATACACTCATATAAGTCTTTTCTGACATTTCAGTGTATGCCATACAAAGTAACTATCACCTTATTACAATGAAAAGTCAGTGTGCTGATCCCAGCTTGCAGGTAGCTGTAGGAACCTTTTCATATATGATATAAAACATTTCACTACAGCTATAGGAGACTATATATAAAGTTTATTAAATGAAAGAACACTGTGGTGTAACCAGATTGCTTGTAGCTATTTAGGAGTATCTTCATACAAGTCTTTTCAAACATTTCAGTGTATTCCATCCAGAATGGTTATCACTTCCATAAAATGAAAGAACGATGTTAAGAACCCAGCTGGAAAGTTGTCTTTTAGAAATATCTTTTTATAAGTCTTAACAAATATTGCGCTATGGTCATGACAGAATGATTTTAATATTCACTCAAGGAAAGAAGGATGAGCTGAACCCTTGTTTCCTAGTATCTGTTTAGGAAGAACTTCATAAAATACTTAAAAAATTACACTACAGACTTGAAAAATATCCATAAGATTCAGACACTAAAGGAACTCTGGTGAAACAAATGTGCTTACAGCTGTTTAGGGGCATATTCACATAAGACAGTTCAAACATTTCAGCATATGCCCTACAGATGACCTATCAATTACTAACAATGTGAGAACGCTGTTCTAAGCCCAGTTTGCGGGTAGCTGTTTAGGAACATGTTCATATAAGACTTAACAAACATTTCATTGCATGTGGGACAGAATATATATAGCATTTGTTCACTGAGAGAAAACTGTGGTGAAACCATCTTACTTGCAGCCATTAAGGATCATCTTCGTATTAGTCATTATAACCATTTCAATATTTGCTGTTCTGATTCAATATGAGTTTCCAACAATGAAAGAAACACTGTGCTGAATCCAGCTTGCAAGTAAGTTTTAACTAACACTTCACTACAAGTGTCACAGAATATCTGCAATATTGTTTCACTGAAAGACCTCTGTGGTGAAAGCATCTTGAAGCTATTATTAGGAACATTTGTATTTGAGACATTTCTCACATTTCAGTATATGCCATAATGAATGGGTATCATTTTCCTACAATGAAAGAACACTGTGCTAAATAGAGCTCACAGATAGCTATCTAGGAACGTTTTTACATAAGACTTATCAAACATTTTACAATAGTCGTGACAGACTATACATCACATTCAGTCACTGAAAGAAAACTGTGGAGAAACAATCTTGCTTGTATATATTTAGAAACTTCTTCATGTTCACCATTTCAAGCATTTCCATATAAGACATACTGAATGAATATCACTTTGAGACAATGATATAACGTGCTGAAGCCAGATTGCAGGCAGCTGTTTAGGAACCTTTTCCTAAGAGACTTATCATACATTTCACTACAAAGTATCTGTTACATCCATTCAGTGAAAGAACACTATTGTGAAGCCAGATTGCTGGTAGCTAATTAGGAACATCTTGATATAAGGCTTTTCTAATATTTCAGTTTATGCCAAACAGAATGACTATCATTTTCTTAAAATGAAATAACACTGTGTTGAACTCATCTTGCAGGAAGCCATTTAGGGTTTCTTCATACAAAACACCAAACATGTCACTACTGCTCTGACAGAATCTCTGTAAGATTCCTTCACTGAGGAACACACTCTGGTGAAACCAGATTGCTCATAAGTTTTTAGGAATATCTTTATATAAGGCTATTCAAACACATCATATGCTATACAGAATGATGATCACTTCCATTAAATTAAACAACATTGCGATGCAACCAGCTGGCACATGCTATTTATGAACATTTTGTGTGTGTCTTATCAAACGTTTCTCTGCAGCCACAATGTGATAATTATTGCATTCATTCAATGAAATACTGTGTTGAAAAAGCCTGCTTGTGGCTGTTTAGAAACATCTTCATGTAAGTGTTCATGCAAGCCTTATCAAACATTTCACTACAGGCATGACAGAATATCTATAACATTCAATGTCTGTAAGAACACTGTTGTGAAACCATTTTGCTTGTAGCTACTTAGGGACATCTTCATAAAACTTATCCAGCATTTCACTACGGGTGTGATAGACTATCTATAACATCCATTCACTGAAAGAACATTGTCTGGCAAACACCTAGCAAGTAGCTCTTAAGGAACATCTTCACATATGCCATTTCAAACATTTCAGTATATGCCACAAGGAACGGCTATCACTTTCTTACAATGAAAGAGCATTGTGCTTAATCAAGCCAACAGGTAGCTGTTTAGGGATATTTTCACATAAATCATATCAAACATTTGACTACAGATGTGACAATGTCTATAACATTTGTTATCTGAAAGAAAATTATGCAAAAACCATCTTCTTTTCACTGTTTAGGAACATCTGCACATAGTACACTTCAAATACTTAAGTATATTCCACACAGAGCGACTATCATTTTCACAAAATGAAAGAACACATGCTGAATCCAGTTTATGGGTAGCTGTTTAGGAACATCATATATCAAATATTTCACCACAGATGTGACAATATCTAGAACATTCATTCACTGAAAGAACACTGTGAAGAAACCATCTTGCTTGTTAGCTGTTTAAGAATATAAATAAAAGGCTCTTCAAACATATCACTTTATGCCATACAGAATGGCTATCATCTCCATAGCCAGAAAAGAATACTGTGATGAACCCAGCTTGCAAGTAATTGTTTATGAATATTTTGCTCAAGTCTTATCAGACATTTGCCTACAGTCATGACAGGATATCTTTAATGTCTATTCAATGTAATAACACTGTATTTAAAAGAATTTCCTTGTAGCTGTTTAGAAACATCTTCATGTAAGACTTATTAAACATTCCTTTGCAGGAATGACAGAATCTCTAAACATTCACTCATTGAATGAACACAGGGATGAAAGCAGTTTTCTTGTAACTGTTGAGGAACATCTTCATATAAAGCTTTTCAAGCATTTCAGTATATGGCATACAGCATGGCCATACCCTTCTTACAAGGAAAGAAGGTTGTGTTTAATAGCTTTCAGGTAGATTATTAGGAGCATTTTTATGTAAGACCTATTGAACATTTAACTACAGGCATGACAGAATATCTATTACATCCATTCAATGAAAGAACACTATGGTGAAAGTGGCTTGGTTTGACTGTTAAGGAAGATCTTCATTTAAGTCCTTTTCAGCATTTCTGTATATGCCATACTAAACGGCTGTCACTATCTTATGATGAAATTATTCTGTCCTGAACACGTCTTGTTGGATTCTATTTAGGAACATCTTCATATAAGACCTCTCTAACATTTAAGCATATGCCATACAGAAGGGCTCTCACTTACTTACAGTTAAAGGACACTGTGCTAAACCCGGCTTGCTGGCGGCTGTTTGAAACCTCTTCATATAAGACTTATTAAACATTTCACTACAGGCATGACAGACTAGCTATAACACTCGTTCACTGAAAGAACACTGTGGTGAAGCCAGATTACTTCTGGCGCCTTGGGAATGTCTTCGTATAAGGCTCTTCAAACACTTCATTATGCCTACAGAATGGCTATCACTTCCATATCCAGAAAGAACGTTCTGATGAAACCAGTGGCTCTTTATGAGCATTTCATTTATGTCTTATCAAACGTTTCTCTACAGCCGCAACATGATATCCATAACATTCATTCAAGGAAACCACACTATGTTGAAAAAGCTTGCTTGTAGCTGTTCAGGAACACTCTCACCTAAGACATCAAATAGTTCTCTTGAGGCATGACAGAATACGTATAACATTCATTTTCTGAATGAACACTGTGGTGAAAACACCTTGCTTGCAGCTGTTTAGGGGAATCTTCAAATAAGTCCTATCAAACATTTCACTACGGGCATGATGGAATATCTATAACATTCACTCATTGAAAGAATGCTGTGGTGAAACCAACTTCCTTGTAGCTTTTAAGGAACATCTTCATGTAAGTCTTTTCTAGCATTTCAGTATGAGCCATAGAGAACAGCTATACTTTCTTAAAATGAACAAACATTGTACCTAACTCAGCTTTCAGGTAGACTTATAGTAACATTTTCATGTAAGATTTATTGAAAATTTCACAACATGTGCGACAGAATATCTATTACATTAATTCAATGAAAGATCACTATTGTGAAACCAGCTTGCTTGTATCTCTTTAGAAATACACTCATATAAGTCTTTTCTGACATTTCAGTGTATGCCATACAAAGTAACTATCACTTTATTACAATGAAAAGTCAGTGTGCTGATCCCAGCTTGCAGGTAGCTGTAGGAACCTTTTCATATATGATATAAAACATTTCACTACAGCTATAGGAGACTATATATATAAAGTTTATTAAATGAAAGAACACTGTGGTGTAACCAGATTGCTTGTAGCTATTTAGGAGTATCTTCATACAAGTCTTTTCAAACATTTCAGTGTATTCCATCCAGAATGGTTATCACTTCCATAAAATGAAAGAACGATGTTAAGAACCCAGCTGGAAAGTTGTCTTTTAGAAATATCTTTTTATAAGTCTTAACAAATATTGCGCTATGGTCATGACAGAATGATTTTAATATTCACTCAAGGAAAGAAGGATGAGCTGAACCCTTGTTTCCTAGTATCTGTTTAGGAAGAACTTCATAAAATACTTAAAAAATTACACTACAGACTTGAAAAATATCCATAAGATTCAGACACTAAAGGAACTCTGGTGAAACAAATGTGCTTACAGCTGTTTAGGGGCATATTCACATAAGACAGTTCAAACATTTCAGCATATGCCCTACAGATGACCTATCAATTACTAACAATGTGAGAACACTGTTCTAAGCCCAGTTTGCGGGTAGCTGTTTAGGAACATGTTCATATAAGACTTAACAAACATTTCATTGCATGTGGGACAGAATATATATAGCATTTGTTCACTGAGAGAAAACTGTGGTGAAACCATCTTACTTGCAGCCATTAAGGATCATCTTCGTATTAGTCATTATAACCATTTCAATATTTGCTGTTCTGATTCAATATGAGTTTCCAACAATGAAAGAAACACTGTGCTGAATCCAGCTTGCAAGTAAGTTTTAACTAACACTTCACTACAAGTGTCACAGAATATCTGCAATATTGTTTCACTGAAAGACCTCTGTGGTGAAAGCATCTTGAAGCTATTATTAGGAACATTTGTATTTGAGACATTTCTCACATTTCAGTATATGCCATAATGAATGGGTATCATTTTCCTACAATGAAAGAACACTGTGCTAAATAGAGCTCACAGATAGCTATCTAGGAACGTTTTTACATAAGACTTATCAAACATTTTACAATAGTCGTGACAGACTATACATCACATTCAGTCACTGAAAGAAAACTGTGGAGAAACAATCTTGCTTGTATATATTTAGAAACTTCTTCATGTTCACCATTTCAAGCATTTCCATATAAGACATACTGAATGAATATCACTTTGAGACAATGATATAACGTGCTGAAGCCAGATTGCAGGCAGCTGTTTAGGAACCTTTTCCTAAGAGACTTATCATACATTTCACTACAAAGTATCTGTTACATCCATTCAGTGAAAGAACACTATTGTGAAGCCAGATTGCTGGTAGCTAATTAGGAACATCTTGATATAAGGCTTTTCTAATATTTCAGTTTATGCCAAACAGAATGACTATCATTTTCTTAAAATGAAATAACACTGTGTTGAACTCATCTTGCAGGAAGCCATTTAGGGTTTCTTCATACAAAACACCAAACATGTCACTACTGCTCTGACAGAATCTCTGTAAGATTCCTTCACTGAGGAACACACTCTGGTGAAACCAGATTGCTCATAAGTTTTTAGGAATATCTTTATATAAGGCTATTCAAACACATCATATGCTATACAGAATGATGATCACTTCCATTAAATTAAACAACATTGCGATGCAACCAGCTGGCACATGCTATTTATGAACATTTTGTGTGTGTCTTATCAAACGTTTCTCTGCAGCCACAATGTGATAATTATTGCATTCATTCAATGAAATACTGTGTTGAAAAAGCCTGCTTGTGGCTGTTTAGAAACATCTTCATGTAAGTGTTCATGCAAGCCTTATCAAACATTTCCCTACAGGCATGACAGAATATCTGTAACATTCAATGTCTGTAAGAACACTGTTGTGAAACCATTTTGCTTGTAGCTACTTAGGGACATCTTCATAAAACTTATCCAGCATTTCACTACGGGTGTGATAGACTATCTATAACATCCATTCACTGAAAGAACATTGTCTGGCAAACACCTAGCAAGTAGCTCTTAAGGAACATCTTCACATATGCCATTTCAAACATTTCAGTATATGCCACAAGGAACGGCTATCACTTTCTTACAATGAAAGAGCATTGTGCTTAATCAAGCCAACAGGTAGCTGTTTAGGGATATTTTCACATAAATCATATCAAACATTTGACTACAGATGTGACAATGTCTATAACATTTGTTATCTGAAAGAAAATTATGCAAAAACCATCTTCTTTTCACTGTTTAGGAACATCTGCACATAGTACACTTCAAATACTTAAGTATATTCCACACAGAGCGACTATCATTTTCACAAAATGAAAGAACACATGCTGAATCCAGTTTATGGGTAGCTGTTTAGGAACATCATATATCAAATATTTCACCACAGATGTGACAATATCTAGAACATTCATTCACTGAAAGAACACTGTGAAGAAACCATCTTGCTTGTTAGCTGTTTAAGAATATAAATAAAAGGCTCTTCAAACATATCACTTTATGCCATACAGAATGGCTATCATCTCCATAGCCAGAAAAGAATACTGTGATGAACCCAGCTTGCAAGTAATTGTTTATTAATATTTTGCTCAAGTCTTATCAGACATTTGCCTACAGTCATGACAGGATATCTTTAATGTCTATTCAATGTAATAACACTGTATTTAAAAGAATTTCCTTGTAGCTGTTTAGAAACATCTTCATGTAAGACTTATTAAACATTCCTTTGCAGGAATGACAGAATCTCTAAACATTCACTCATTGAATGAACACAGGGATGAAAGCAGTTTTCTTGTAACTGTTGAGGAACATCTTCATATAAAGCTTTTCAAGCATTTCAGTATATGGCATACAGCATGGCCATACCCTTCTTACAAGGAAAGAAGGTTGTGTTTAATAGCTTTCAGGTAGATTATTAGGAGCATTTTTATGTAAGACCTATTGAACTTTTAACTACAGGCATGAGAGAATATCTATTACATCCATTCAATGAAAGAACACTATGGTGAAAGTGGCTTGGTTTGACTGTTAAGGAAGATCTTCATTTAAGTCCTTTTCAGCATTTCTGTATATGCCATACTAAACGGCTGTCACTATCTTATGATGAAATTATTCTGTCCTGAACACGTCTTGTTGGATTCTATTTAGGAACATCTTCATATAAGACCTCTCTAACATTTAAGCATATGCCATACAGAAGGGCTCTCACTTACTTACAGTTAAAGGACACTGTGCTAAACCCGGCTTGCTGGCGGCTGTTTGAAACCTCTTCATATAAGACTTATTAAACATTTCACTACAGGCATGACAGACTAGCTATAACACTCGTTCACTGAAAGAACACTGTGGTGAAGCCAGATTACTTCTGGCGCCTTGGGAATGTCTTCGTATAAGGCTCTTCAAACACTTCATTATGCCTACAGAATGGCTATCACTTCCATATCCAGAAAGAACGTTCTGATGAAACCAGTGGCTCTTTATGAGCATTTCATTTATGTCTTATCAAACGTTTCTCTACAGCCGCAACATGATATCCATAACATTCATTCAAGGAAACCACACTATGTTGAAAAAGCTTGCTTGTAGCTGTTCAGGAACACTCTCACCTAAGACATCAAATAGTTCTCTTGAGGCATGACAGAATACGTATAACATTCATTTTCTGAATGAACACTGTGGTGAAAACACCTTGCTTGCAGCTGTTTAGGGGAATCTTCAAATAAGTCCTATCAAACATTTCACTACGGGCATGATGGAATATCTATAACATTCACTCATTGAAAGAATGCTGTGGTGAAACCAACTTCCTTGTAGCTTTTAAGGAACATCTTCATGTAAGTCTTTTCTAGCATTTCAGTATGAGCCATAGAGAACAGCTATACTTTCTTAAAATGAACAAACATTGTACCTAACTCAGCTTTCAGGTAGACTTATAGTAACATTTTCATGTAAGATTTATTGAAAATTTCACAACATGTGCGACAGAATATCTATTACATTAATTCAATGAAAGATCACTATTGTGAAACCAGCTTGCTTGTATCTCTTTAGAAATACACTCATATAAGTCTTTTCTGACATTTCAGTGTATGCCATACAAAGTAACTATCACTTTATTACAATGAAAAGTCAGTGTGCTGATCCCAGCTTGCAGGTAGCTGTAGGAACCTTTTCATATATGATATAAAACATTTCACTACAGCTATAGGAGACTATATATATAAAGTTTATTAAATGAAAGAACACTGTGGTGTAACCAGATTGCTTGTAGCTATTTAGGAGTATCTTCATACAAGTCTTTTCAAACATTTCAGTGTATTCCATCCAGAATGGTTATCACTTCCATAAAATGAAAGAACGATGTTAAGAACCCAGCTGGAAAGTTGTCTTTTAGAAATATCTTTTTATAAGTCTTAACAAATATTGCGCTATGGTCATGACAGAATGATTTTAATATTCACTCAAGGAAAGAAGGATGAGCTGAACCCTTGTTTCCTAGTATCTGTTTAGGAAGAACTTCATAAAATACTTAAAAAATTACACTACAGACTTGAAAAATATCCATAAGATTCAGACACTAAAGGAACTCTGGTGAAACAAATGTGCTTACAGCTGTTTAGGGGCATATTCACATAAGACAGTTCAAACATTTCAGCATATGCCCTACAGATGACCTATCAATTACTAACAATGTGAGAACACTGTTCTAAGCCCAGTTTGCGGGTAGCTGTTTAGGAACATGTTCATATAAGACTTAACAAACATTTCATTGCATGTGGGACAGAATATATATAGCATTTGTTCACTGAGAGAAAACTGTGGTGAAACCATCTTACTTGCAGCCATTAAGGATCATCTTCGTATTAGTCATTATAACCATTTCAATATTTGCTGTTCTGATTGAATATGAGTTTCCAACAATGAAAGAAACACTGTGCTGAATCCAGCTTGCAAGTAAGTTTTAACTAACACTTCACTACAAGTGTCACAGAATATCTGCAATATTGTTTCACTGAAAGACCTCTGTGGTGAAAGCATCTTGAAGCTATTATTAGGAACATTTGTATTTGAGACATTTCTCACATTTCAGTATATGCCATAATGAATGGGTATCATTTTCCTACAATGAAAGAACACTGTGCTAAATAGAGCTCACAGATAGCTATCTAGGAACGTTTTTACATAAGACTTATCAAACATTTTACAATAGTCGTGACAGACTATACATAACATTCAGTCACTGAAAGAAAACTGTGGAGAAACAATCTTGCTTGTATATATTTAGAAACTTCTTCATGTTCACCATTTCAAGCATTTCCATATAAGACATACTGAATGAATATCACTTTGAGACAATGATATAACGTGCTGAAGCCAGATTGCAGGCAGCTGTTTAGGAACCTTTTCATAAGAGACTTATCATACATTTCACTACAAAGTATCTATTACATCCATTCAGTGAAAGAACACTATTGTGAAGCCAGATTGCTGGTAGCTAATTAGGAACATCTTGATATAAGGCTTTTCTAATATTTCAGTTTATGCCAAACAGAATGACTATCATTTTCTTAAAATGAAATAACACTGTGTTGAACTCATCTTGCAGGAAGCCATTTAGGGTTTCTTCATACAAAACACCAAACATGTCACTACTGCTCTGACAGAATCTCTGTAAGATTCCTTCACTGAGGAACACACTCTGGTGAAACCAGATTGCTCATAAGTTTTTAGGAATATCTTTATATAAGGCTATTCAAACACATCATATGCTATACAGAATGATGATCACTTCCATTAAATTAAACAACATTGCGATGCAACCAGCTGGCACATGCTATTTATGAACATTTTGTGTGTGTCTTATCAAACGTTTCTCTGCAGCCACAATGTGATAATTATTGCATTCATTCAATGAAATACTGTGTTGAAAAAGCCTGCTTGTGGCTGTTTAGAAACATCTTCATGTAAGTGTTCATGCAAGCCTTATCAAACATTTCCCTACAGGCATGACAGAATATCTGTAACATTCAATGTCTGTAAGAACACTGTTGTGAAACCATTTTGCTTGTAGCTACTTAGGGACATCTTCATAAAACTTATCCAGCATTTCACTACGGGTGTGATAGACTATCTATAACATCCATTCACTGAAAGAACATTGTCTGGCAAACACCTAGCAAGTAGCTCTTAAGGAACATCTTCACATATGCCATTTCAAACATTTCAGTATATGCCACAAGGAACGGCTATCACTTTCTTACAATGAAAGAGCATTGTGCTTAATCAAGCCAACAGGTAGCTGTTTAGGGATATTTTCACATAAATCATATCAAACATTTGACTACAGATGTGACAATGTCTATAACATTTGTTATCTGAAAGAAAATTATGCAAAAACCATCTTCTTTTCACTGTTTAGGAACATCTGCACATAGTACACTTCAAATACTTAAGTATATTCCACACAGAGCGACTATCATTTTCACAAAATGAAAGAACACATGCTGAATCCAGTTTATGGGTAGCTGTTTAGGAACATCATATATCAAATATTTCACCACAGATGTGACAATATCTAGAACATTCATTCACTGAAAGAACACTGTGAAGAAACCATCTTGCTTGTTAGCTGTTTAAGAATATAAATAAAAGGCTCTTCAAACATATCACTTTATGCCATACAGAATGGCTATCATCTCCATAGCCAGAAAAGAATACTGTGATGAACCCAGCTTGCAAGTAATTGTTTATTAATATTTTGCTCAAGTCTTATCAGACATTTGCCTACAGTCATGACAGGATATCTTTAATGTCTATTCAATGTAATAACACTGTATTTAAAAGAATTTCCTTGTAGCTGTTTAGAAACATCTTCATGTAAGACTTATTAAACATTCCTTTGCAGGAATGACAGAATCTCTAAACATTCACTCATTGAATGAACACAGGGATGAAAGCAGTTTTCTTGTAACTGTTGAGGAACATCTTCATATAAAGCTTTTCAAGCATTTCAGTATATGGCATACAGCATGGCCATACCCTTCTTACAAGGAAAGAAGGTTGTGTTTAATAGCTTTCAGGTAGATTATTAGGAGCATTTTTATGTAAGACCTATTCAACTTTTAACTACAGGCATGACAGAATATCTATTACATCCATTCAATGAAAGAACACTATGGTGAAAGTGGCTTGGTTTGACTGTTAAGGAAGATCTTCATTTAAGTCCTTTTCAGCATTTCTGTATATGCCATACTAAACGGCTGTCACTATCTTATGATGAAATTATTCTGTCCTGAACACGTCTTGTTGGATTCTATTTAGGAACATCTTCATATAAGACCTCTCTAACATTTAAGCATATGCCATACAGAAGGGCTCTCACTTACTTACAGTTAAAGGACACTGTGCTAAACCCGGCTTGCTGGCGGCTGTTTGAAACCTCTTCATATAAGACTTATTAAACATTTCACTACAGGCATGACAGACTAGCTATAACACTCGTTCACTGAAAGAACACTGTGGTGAAGCCAGATTACTTCTGGCGCCTTGGGAATGTCTTCGTATAAGGCTCTTCAAACACTTCATTATGCCTACAGAATGGCTATCACTTCCATATCCAGAAAGAACGTTCTGATGAAACCAGTGGCTCTTTATGAGCATTTCATTTATGTCTTATCAAACGTTTCTCTACAGCCGCAACATGATATCCATAACATTCATTCAAGGAAACCACACTATGTTGAAAAAGCTTGCTTGTAGCTGTTCAGGAACACTCTCACCTAAGACATCAAATAGTTCTCTTGAGGCATGACAGAATACGTATAACATTCATTTTCTGAATGAACACTGTGGTGAAAACACCTTGCTTGCAGCTGTTTAGGGGAATCTTCAAATAAGTCCTATCAAACATTTCACTACGGGCATGATGGAATATCTATAACATTCACTCATTGAAAGAATGCTGTGGTGAAACCAACTTCCTTGTAGCTTTTAAGGAACATCTTCATGTAAGTCTTTTCTAGCATTTCAGTATGAGCCATAGAGAACAGCTATACTTTCTTAAAATGAACAAACATTGTACCTAACTCAGCTTTCAGGTAGACTTATAGTAACATTTTCATGTAAGATTTATTGAAAATTTCACAACATGTGCGACAGAATATCTATTACATTAATTCAATGAAAGATCACTATTGTGAAACCAGCTTGCTTGTATCTCTTTAGAAATACACTCATATAAGTCTTTTCTGACATTTCAGTGTATGCCATACAAAGTAACTATCACTTTATTACAATGAAAAGTCAGTGTGCTGATCCCAGCTTGCAGGTAGCTGTAGGAACCTTTTCATATATGATATAAAACATTTCACTACAGCTATAGGAGACTATATATATAAAGTTTATTAAATGAAAGAACACTGTGGTGTAACCAGATTGCTTGTAGCTATTTAGGAGTATCTTCATACAAGTCTTTTCAAACATTTCAGTGTATTCCATCCAGAATGGTTATCACTTCCATAAAATGAAAGAACGATGTTAAGAACCCAGCTGGAAAGTTGTCTTTTAGAAATATCTTTTTATAAGTCTTAACAAATATTGCGCTATGGTCATGACAGAATGATTTTAATATTCACTCAAGGAAAGAAGGATGAGCTGAACCCTTGTTTCCTAGTATCTGTTTAGGAAGAACTTCATAAAATACTTAAAAAATTACACTACAGACTTGAAAAATATCCATAAGATTCAGACACTAAAGGAACTCTGGTGAAACAAATGTGCTTACAGCTGTTTAGGGGCATATTCACATAAGACAGTTCAAACATTTCAGCATATGCCCTACAGATGACCTATCAATTACTAACAATGTGAGAACACTGTTCTAAGCCCAGTTTGCGGGTAGCTGTTTAGGAACATGTTCATATAAGACTTAACAAACATTTCATTGCATGTGGGACAGAATATATATAGCATTTGTTCACTGAGAGAAAACTGTGGTGAAACCATCTTACTTGCAGCCATTAAGGATCATCTTCGTATTAGTCATTATAACCATTTCAATATTTGCTGTTCTGATTGAATATGAGTTTCCAACAATGAAAGAAACACTGTGCTGAATCCAGCTTGCAAGTAAGTTTTAACTAACACTTCACTACAAGTGTCACAGAATATCTGCAATATTGTTTCACTGAAAGACCTCTGTGGTGAAAGCATCTTGAAGCTATTATTAGGAACATTTGTATTTGAGACATTTCTCACATTTCAGTATATGCCATAATGAATGGGTATCATTTTCCTACAATGAAAGAACACTGTGCTAAATAGAGCTCACAGATAGCTATCTAGGAACGTTTTTACATAAGACTTATCAAACATTTTACAATAGTCGTGACAGACTATACATAACATTCAGTCACTGAAAGAAAACTGTGGAGAAACAATCTTGCTTGTATATATTTAGAAACTTCTTCATGTTCACCATTTCAAGCATTTCCATATAAGACATACTGAATGAATATCACTTTGAGACAATGATATAACGTGCTGAAGCCAGATTGCAGGCAGCTGTTTAGGAACCTTTTCATAAGAGACTTATCATACATTTCACTACAAAGTATCTATTACATCCATTCAGTGAAAGAACACTATTGTGAAGCCAGATTGCTGGTAGCTAATTAGGAACATCTTGATATAAGGCTTTTTTAATATTTCAGTTTATGCCAAACAGAATGACTATCATTTTCTTAAAATGAAATAACACTGTGTTGAACTCATCTTGCAGGAAGCCATTTAGGGTTTCTTCATACAAAACACCAAACATGTCACTACTGCTCTGACAGAATCTCTGTAAGATTCCTTCACTGAGGAACACACTCTGGTGAAACCAGATTGCTCATAAGTTTTTAGGAATATCTTTATATAAGGCTATTCAAACACATCATATGCTATACAGAATGATGATCACTTCCATTAAATTAAACAACATTGCGATGCAACCAGCTGGCACATGCTATTTATGAACATTTTGTGTGTGTCTTATCAAACGTTTCTCTGCAGCCACAATGTGATAATTATTGCATTCATTCAATGAAATACTGTGTTGAAAAAGCCTGCTTGTGGCTGTTTAGAAACATCTTCATGTAAGTGTTCATGCAAGCCTTATCAAACATTTCCCTACAGGCATGACAGAATATCTGTAACATTCAATGTCTGTAAGAACACTGTTGTGAAACCATTTTGCTTGTAGCTACTTAGGGACATCTTCATAAAACTTATCCAGCATTTCACTACGGGTGTGATAGACTATCTATAACATCCATTCACTGAAAGAACATTGTCTGGAAAACACCTAGCAAGTAGCTCTTAAGGAACATCTTCACATATGCCATTTCAAACATTTCAGTATATGCCACAAGGAACGGCTATCACTTTCTTACAATGAAAGAGCATTGTGCTTAATCAAGCCAACAGGTAGCTGTTTAGGGATATTTTCACATAAATCATATCAAACATTTGACTACAGATGTGACAATGTCTATAACATTTGTTATCTGAAAGAAAATTATGCAAAAACCATCTTCTTTTCACTGTTTAGGAACATCTGCACATAGTACACTTCAAATACTTAAGTATATTCCACACAGAGCGACTATCATTTTCACAAAATGAAAGAACACATGCTGAATCCAGTTTATGGGTAGCTGTTTAGGAACATCATATATCAAATATTTCACCACAGATGTGACAATATCTAGAACATTCATTCACTGAAAGAACACTGTGAAGAAACCATCTTGCTTGTTAGCTGTTTAAGAATATAAATAAAAGGCTCTTCAAACATATCACTTTATGCCATACAGAATGGCTATCATCTCCATAGCCAGAAAAGAATACTGTGATGAACCCAGCTTGCAAGTAATTGTTTATTAATATTTTGCTCAAGTCTTATCAGACATTTGCCTACAGTCATGACAGGATATCTTTAATGTCTATTCAATGTAATAACACTATATTTAAAAGAATTTCCTTGTAGCTGTTTAGAAACATCTTCATGTAAGACTTATTAAACATTCCTTTGCAGGAATGACAGAATCTCTAAACATTCACTCATTGAATGAACACAGGGATGAAAGCAGTTTTCTTGTAACTGTTGAGGAACATCTTCATATAAAGCTTTTCAAGCATTTCAGTATATGGCATACAGCATGGCCATACCCTTCTTACAAGGAAAGAAGGTTGTGTTTAATAGCTTTCAGGTAGATTATTAGGAGCATTTTTATGTAAGACCTATTCAACTTTTAACTACAGGCATGACAGAATATCTATTACATCCATTCAATGAAAGAACACTATGGTGAAAGTGGCTTGGTTTGACTGTTAAGGAAGATCTTCATTTAAGTCCTTTTCAGCATTTCTGTATATGCCATACTAAACGGCTGTCACTATCTTATGATGAAATTATTCTGTCCTGAACACGTCTTGTTGGATTCTATTTAGGAACATCTTCATATAAGACCTCTCTAACATTTAAGCATATGCCATACAGAAGGGCTCTCACTTACTTACAGTTAAAGGACACTGTGCTAAACCCGGCTTGCTGGCGGCTGTTTGAAACCTCTTCATATAAGACTTATTAAACATTTCACTACAGGCATGACAGACTAGCTATAACACTCGTTCACTGAAAGAACACTGTGGTGAAGCCAGATTACTTCTGGCGCCTTGGGAATGTCTTCGTATAAGGCTCTTCAAACACTTCATTATGCCTACAGAATGGCTATCACTTCCATATCCAGAAAGAACGTTCTGATGAAACCAGTGGCTCTTTATGAGCATTTCATTTATGTCTTATCAAACGTTTCTCTACAGCCGCAACATGATATCCATAACATTCATTCAAGGAAACCACACTATGTTGAAAAAGCTTGCTTGTAGCTGTTCAGGAACACTCTCACCTAAGACATCAAATAGTTCTCTTGAGGCATGACAGAATACGTATAACATTCATTTTCTGAATGAACACTGTGGTGAA
Organism: Equus asinus; assembly: GCF_041296235.1. Taxonomy (NCBI): domain Eukaryota; kingdom Metazoa; phylum Chordata; class Mammalia; order Perissodactyla; family Equidae; genus Equus; species Equus asinus. Next base: position 8,674,343 of record NC_091818.1, read on the forward strand.
AACACCTTGCTTGCAGCTGTTTAGGGGAATCTTCAAATAAGTCCTATCAAACATTTCACTACGGGCATGATGGAATATCTATAACATTCACTCATTGAAAGAATGCTGTGGTGAAACCAACTTCCTTGTAGCTTTTAAGGAACATCTTCATGTAAGTCTTTTCTAGCATTTCAGTATGAGCCATAGAGAACAGCTATACTTTCTTAAAATGAACAAACATTGTACCTAACTCAGCTTTCAGGTAGACTTATAGTAACATTTTCATGTAAGATTTATTGAAAATTTCACAACATGTGCGACAGAATATCTATTACATTAATTCAATGAAAGATCACTATTGTGAAACCAGCTTGCTTGTATCTCTTTAGAAATACACTCATATAAGTCTTTTCTGACATTTCAGTGTATGCCATACAAAGTAACTATCACTTTATTACAATGAAAAGTCAGTGTGCTGATCCCAGCTTGCAGGTAGCTGTAGGAACCTTTTCATATATGATATAAAACATTTCACTACAGCTATAGGAGACTATATATATAAAGTTTATTAAATGAAAGAACACTGTGGTGTAACCAGATTGCTTGTAGCTATTTAGGAGTATCTTCATACAAGTCTTTTCAAACATTTCAGTGTATTCCATCCAGAATGGTTATCACTTCCATAAAATGAAAGAACGATGTTAAGAACCCAGCTGGAAAGTTGTCTTTTAGAAATATCTTTTTATAAGTCTTAACAAATATTGCGCTATGGTCATGACAGAATGATTTTAATATTCACTCAAGGAAAGAAGGATGAGCTGAACCCTTGTTTCCTAGTATCTGTTTAGGAAGAACTTCATAAAATACTTAAAAAATTACACTACAGACTTGAAAAATATCCATAAGATTCAGACACTAAAGGAACTCTGGTGAAACAAATGTGCTTACAGCTGTTTAGGGGCATATTCACATAAGACAGTTCAAACATTTCAGCATATGCCCTACAGATGACCTATCAATTACTAACAATGTGAGAACGCTGTTCTAAGCCCAGTTTGCGGGTAGCTGTTTAGGAACATGTTCATATAAGACTTAACAAACATTTCATTGCATGTGGGACAGAATATATATAGCATTTGTTCACTGAGAGAAAACTGTGGTGAAACCATCTTACTTGCAGCCATTAAGGATCATCTTCGTATTAGTCATTATAACCATTTCAATATTTGCTGTTCTGATTGAATATGAGTTTCCAACAATGAAAGAAACACTGTGCTGAATCCAGCTTGCAAGTAAGTTTTAACTAACACTTCACTACAAGTGTCACAGAATATCTGCAATATTGTTTCACTGAAAGACCTCTGTGGTGAAAGCATCTTGAAGCTATTATTAGGAACATTTGTATTTGAGACATTTCTCACATTTCAGTATATGCCATAATGAATGGGTATCATTTTCCTACAATGAAAGAACACTGTGCTAAATAGAGCTCACAGATAGCTATCTAGGAACGTTTTTACATAAGACTTATCAAACATTTTACAATAGTCGTGACAGACTATACATAACATTCAGTCACTGAAAGAAAACTGTGGAGAAACAATCTTGCTTGTATATATTTAGAAACTTCTTCATGTTCACCATTTCAAGCATTTCCATATAAGACATACTGAATGAATATCACTTTGAGACAATGATATAACGTGCTGAAGCCAGATTGCAGGCAGCTGTTTAGGAACCTTTTCATAAGAGACTTATCATACATTTCACTACAAAGTATCTATTACATCCATTCAGTGAAAGAACACTATTGTGAAGCCAGATTGCTGGTAGCTAATTAGGAACATCTTGATATAAGGCTTTTTTAATATTTCAGTTTATGCCAAACAGAATGACTATCATTTTCTTAAAATGAAATAACACTGTGTTGAACTCATCTTGCAGGAAGCCATTTAGGGTTTCTTCATACAAAACACCAAACATGTCACTACTGCTCTGACAGAATCTCTGTAAGATTCCTTCACTGAGGAACACACTCTGGTGAAACCAGATTGCTCATAAGTTTTTAGGAATATCTTTATATAAGGCTATTCAAACACATCATATGCTATACAGAATGATGATCACTTCCATTAAATTAAACAACATTGCGATGCAACCAGCTGGCACATGCTATTTATGAACATTTTGTGTGTGTCTTATCAAACGTTTCTCTGCAGCCACAATGTGATAATTATTGCATTCATTCAATGAAATACTGTGTTGAAAAAGCCTGCTTGTGGCTGTTTAGAAACATCTTCATGTAAGTGTTCATGCAAGCCTTATCAAACATTTCCCTACAGGCATGACAGAATATCTGTAACATTCAATGTCTGTAAGAACACTGTTGTGAAACCATTTTGCTTGTAGCTACTTAGGGACATCTTCATAAAACTTATCCAGCATTTCACTACGGGTGTGATAGACTATCTATAACATCCATTCACTGAAAGAACATTGTCTGGAAAACACCTAGCAAGTAGCTCTTAAGGAACATCTTCACATATGCCATTTCAAACATTTCAGTATATGCCACAAGGAACGGCTATCACTTTCTTACAATGAAAGAGCATTGTGCTTAATCAAGCCAACAGGTAGCTGTTTAGGGATATTTTCACATAAATCATATCAAACATTTGACTACAGATGTGACAATGTCTATAACATTTGTTATCTGAAAGAAAATTATGCAAAAACCATCTTCTTTTCACTGTTTAGGAACATCTGCACATAGTACACTTCAAATACTTAAGTATATTCCACACAGAGCGACTATCATTTTCACAAAATGAAAGAACACATGCTGAATCCAGTTTATGGGTAGCTGTTTAGGAACATCATATATCAAATATTTCACCACAGATGTGACAATATCTAGAACATTCATTCACTGAAAGAACACTGTGAAGAAACCATCTTGCTTGTTAGCTGTTTAAGAATATAAATAAAAGGCTCTTCAAACATATCACTTTATGCCATACAGAATGGCTATCATCTCCATAGCCAGAAAAGAATACTGTGATGAACCCAGCTTGCAAGTAATTGTTTATTAATATTTTGCTCAAGTCTTATCAGACATTTGCCTACAGTCATGACAGGATATCTTTAATGTCTATTCAATGTAATAACACTATATTTAAAAGAATTTCCTTGTAGCTGTTTAGAAACATCTTCATGTAAGACTTATTAAACATTCCTTTGCAGGAATGACAGAATCTCTAAACATTCACTCATTGAATGAACACAGGGATGAAAGCAGTTTTCTTGTAACTGTTGAGGAACATCTTCATATAAAGCTTTTCAAGCATTTCAGTATATGGCATACAGCATGGCCATACCCTTCTTACAAGGAAAGAAGGTTGTGTTTAATAGCTTTCAGGTAGATTATTAGGAGCATTTTTATGTAAGACCTATTCAACTTTTAACTACAGGCATGACAGAATATCTATTACATCCATTCAATGAAAGAACACTATGGTGAAAGTGGCTTGGTTTGACTGTTAAGGAAGATCTTCATTTAAGTCCTTTTCAGCATTTCTGTATATGCCATACTAAACGGCTGTCACTATCTTATGATGAAATTATTCTGTCCTGAACACGTCTTGTTGGATTCTATTTAGGAACATCTTCATATAAGACCTCTCTAACATTTAAGCATATGCCATACAGAAGGGCTCTCACTTACTTACAGTTAAAGGACACTGTGCTAAACCCGGCTTGCTGGCGGCTGTTTGAAACCTCTTCATATAAGACTTATTAAACATTTCACTACAGGCATGACAGACTAGCTATAACACTCGTTCACTGAAAGAACACTGTGGTGAAGCCAGATTACTTCTGGCGCCTTGGGAATGTCTTCGTATAAGGCTCTTCAAACACTTCATTATGCCTACAGAATGGCTATCACTTCCATATCCAGAAAGAACGTTCTGATGAAACCAGTGGCTCTTTATGAGCATTTCATTTATGTCTTATCAAACGTTTCTCTACAGCCGCAACATGATATCCATAACATTCATTCAAGGAAACCACACTATGTTGAAAAAGCTTGCTTGTAGCTGTTCAGGAACACTCTCACCTAAGACATCAAATAGTTCTCTTGAGGCATGACAGAATACGTATAACATTCATTTTCTGAATGAACACTGTGGTGAAAACACCTTGCTTGCAGCTGTTTAGGGGAATCTTCAAATAAGTCCTATCAAACATTTCACTACGGGCATGATGGAATATCTATAACATTCACTCATTGAAAGAATGCTGTGGTGAAACCAACTTCCTTGTAGCTTTTAAGGAACATCTTCATGTAAGTCTTTTCTAGCATTTCAGTATGAGCCATAGAGAACAGCTATACTTTCTTAAAATGAAAAAACATTGTACCTAACTCAGCTTTCAGGTAGACTTATAGTAACATTTTCATGTAAGATTTATTGAAAATTTCACAACATGTGCGACAGAATATCTATTACATTAATTCAATGAAAGATCACTATTGTGAAACCAGCTTGCTTGTATCTCTTTAGAAATACACTCATATAAGTCTTTTCTGACATTTCAGTGTATGCCATACAAAGTAACTATCACTTTATTACAATGAAAAGTCAGTGTGCTGATCCCAGCTTGCAGGTAGCTGTAGGAACATTTTCATATATGATATAAAACATTTCACTACAGCTATAGGAGACTATATATAAAGTTTATTAAATGAAAGAACACTGTGGTGTAACCAGATTGCTTGTAGCTATTTAGGAGTATCTTCATACAAGTCTTTTCAAACATTTCAGTGTATTCCATCCAGAATGGTTATCACTTCCATAAAATGAAAGAACGATGTTAAGAACCCAGCTGGAAAGTTGTCTTTTAGAAATATCTTTTTATAAGTCTTAACAAATATTGCGCTATGGTCATGACAGAATGATTTTAATATTCACTCAAGGAAAGAAGGATGAGCTGAACCCTTGTTTCCTAGTATCTGTTTAGGAAGAACTTCATAAAATACTTAAAAAATTACACTACAGACTTGAAAAATATCCATAAGATTCAGACACTAAAGGAACTCTGGTGAAACAAATGTGCTTACAGCTGTTTAGGGGCATATTCACATAAGACAGTTCAAACATTTCAGCATATGCCCTACAGATGACCTATCAATTACTAACAATGTGAGAACGCTGTTCTAAGCCCAGTTTGCGGGTAGCTGTTTAGGAACATGTTCATATAAGACTTAACAAACATTTCATTGCATGTGGGACAGAATATATATAGCATTTGTTCACTGAGAGAAAACTGTGGTGAAACCATCTTACTTGCAGCCATTAAGGATCATCTTCGTATTAGTCATTATAACCATTTCAATATTTGCTGTTCTGATTCAATATGAGTTTCCAACAATGAAAGAAACACTGTGCTGAATCCAGCTTGCAAGTAAGTTTTAACTAACACTTCACTACAAGTGTCACAGAATATCTGCAATATTGTTTCACTGAAAGACCTCTGTGGTGAAAGCATCTTGAAGCTATTATTAGGAACATTTGTATTTGAGACATTTCTCACATTTCAGTATATGCCATAATGAATGGGTATCATTTTCCTACAATGAAAGAACACTGTGCTAAATAGAGCTCACAGATAGCTATCTAGGAACGTTTTTACATAAGACTTATCAAACATTTTACAATAGTCGTGACAGACTATACATAACATTCAGTCACTGAAAGAAAACTGTGGAGAAACAATCTTGCTTGTATATATTTAGAAACTTCTTCATGTTCACCATTTCAAGCATTTCCATATAAGACATACTGAATGAATATCACTTTGAGACAATGACATAACGTGCTGAAGCCAGATTGCAGGCAGCTGTTTAGGAACCTTTTCATAAGAGACTTATCATACATTTCACTACAAAGTATCTGTTACATCCATTCAGTGAAAGAACACTATTGTGAAGCCAGATTGCTGGTAGCTAATTAGGAACATCTTGATATAAGGCTTTTCTAATATTTCAGTTTATGCCAAACAGAATGACTATCATTTTCTTAAAATGAAATAACACTGTGTTGAACTCATCTTGCAGGAAGCCATTTAGGGTTTCTTCATACAAAACACCAAACATGTCACTACTGCTCTGACAGAATCTCTGTAAGATTCCTTCACTGAGGAACACACTCTGGTGAAACCAGATTGCTCATAAGTTTTTAGGAATATCTTTATATAAGGCTATTCAAACACATCATATGCTATACAGAATGATGATCACTTCCATTAAATTAAACAACATTGTGATGCAACCAGCTGGCACATGCTATTTATGAACATTTTGTGTGTGTCTTATCAAACGTTTCTCTGCAGCCACAATGTGATAATTATTGCATTCATTCAATGAAATACTGTGTTGAAAAAGCCTGCTTGTGGCTGTTTAGAAACATCTTCATGTAAGTGTTCATGCAAGCCTTATCAAACATTTCACTACAGGCATGACAGAATATCTGTAACATTCAATGTCTGTAAGAAGACTGCTGTGAAACCATTTTGCTTGTAGCTACTTAGGGACATCTTCATAAAACTTATCCAGCATTTCACTACGGGTGTGATAGACTATCTATAACATCCATTCACTGAAAGAACATTGTCTGGAAAACACCTAGCAAGTAGCTCTTAAGGAACATCTTCACATATGCCATTTCAAACATTTCAGTATATGCCACAAGGAACGGCTATCACTTTCTTACAATGAAAGCGCATTGTGCTTAATCAAGCCAACAGGTAGCTGTTTAGGGATATTTTCACATAAATCATATCAAACATTTGACTACAGATGTGACAATGTCTATAACATTTGTTATCTGAAAGAAAATTATGCAAAAACCATCTTCTTTTCACTGTTTAGGAACATCTGCACATAGTACACTTCAAATACTTAAGTATATTCCACACAGAGCGACTATCATTTTCACAAAATGAAAGAACACATGCTGAATCCAGTTTATGGGTAGCTGTTTAGGAACATCATATATCAAATATTTCACCACAGATGTGACAATATCTAGAACATTCATTCACTGAAAGAACACTGTGAAGAAACCATCTTGCTTGTTAGCTGTTTAAGAATATAAATAAAAGGCTCTTCAAACATATCACTTTATGCCATACAGAATGGCTATCATCTCCATAGCCAGAAAAGAATACTGTGATGAACCCAGCTTGCAAGTAATTGTTTATTAATATTTTGCTCAAGTCTTATCAGACATTTGCCTACAGTCATGACAGGATATCTTTAATGTCTATTCAATGTAATAACACTATATTTAAAAGAATTTCCTTGTAGCTGTTTAGAAACATCTTCATGTAAGACTTATTAAACATTCCTTTGCAGGAATGACAGAATCTCTAAACATTCACTCATTGAATGAACACAGGGATGAAAGCAGTTTTCTTGTAACTGTTGAGGAACATCTTCATATAAAGCTTTTCAAGCATTTCAGTATATGGCATACAGCATGGCCATACCCTTCTTACAAGGAAAGAAGGTTGTGTTTAATAGCTTTCAGGTAGATTATTAGGAGCATTTTTATGTAAGACCTATTGAACATTTAACTACAGGCATGACAGAATATCTATTACATCCATTCAATGAAAGAACACTATGGTGAAAGTGGCTTGGTTTGACTGTTAAGGAAGATCTTCATTTAAGTCCTTTTCAGCATTTCTGTATATGCCATACTAAACGGCTGTCACTATCTTATGATGAAATTATTCTGTCCTGAACACGTCTTGTTGGATTCTATTTAGGAACATCTTCATATAAGACCTCTCTAACATTTAAGCATATGCCATACAGAAGGGCTCTCACTTACTTACAGTTAAAGGACACTGTGCTAAACCCGGCTTGCTGGCGGCTGTTTGAAACCTCTTCATATAAGACTTATTAAACATTTCACTACAGGCATGACAGACTAGCTATAACACTCGTTCACTGAAAGAACACTGTGGTGAAGCCAGATTACTTCTGGCGCCTTGGGAATGTCTTCGTATAAGGCTCTTCAAACACTTCATTATGCCTACAGAATGGCTATCACTTCCATATCCAGAAAGAACGTTCTGATGAAACCAGTGGCTCTTTATGAGCATTTCATTTATGTCTTATCAAACGTTTCTCTACAGCCGCAACATGATATCCATAACATTCATTCAAGGAAACCACACTATGTTGAAAAAGCTTGCTTGTAGCTGTTCAGGAACACTCTCACCTAAGACATCAAATAGTTCTCTTGAGGCATGACAGAATACGTATAACATTCATTTTCTGAATGAACACTGTGGTGAAAACACCTTGCTTGCAGCTGTTTAGGGGAATCTTCAAATAAGTCCTATCAAACATTTCACTACGGGCATGATGGAATATCTATAACATTCACTCATTGAAAGAATGCTGTGGTGAAACCAACTTCCTTGTAGCTTTTAAGGAACATCTTCATGTAAGTCTTTTCTAGCATTTCAGTATGAGCCATAGAGAACAGCTATACTTTCTTAAAATGAAAAAACATTGTACTTAACTCAGCTTTCAGGTAGACTTATAGTAACATTTTCATGTAAGATTTATTGAAAATTTCACAACATGTGCGACAGAATATCTATTACATTAATTCAATGAAAGATCACTATTGTGAAACCAGCTTGCTTGTATCTCTTTAGAAATACACTCATATAAGTCTTTTCTGACATTTCAGTGTATGCCATACAAAGTAACTATCACTTTATTACAATGAAAAGTCAGTGTGCTGATCCCAGCTTGCAGGTAGCTGTAGGAACCTTTTCATATATGATATAAAACATTTCACTACAGCTATAGGAGACTATATATAAAGTTTATTAAATGAAAGAACACTGTGGTGTAACCAGATTGCTTGTAGCTATTTAGGAGTATCTTCATACAAGTCTTTTCAAACATTTCAGTGTATTCCATCCAGAATGGTTATCACTTCCATAAAATGAAAGAACGATGTTAAGAACCCAGCTGGAAAGTTGTCTTTTAGAAATATCTTTTTATAAGTCTTAACAAATATTGCGCTATGGTCATGACAGAATGATTTTAATATTCACTCAAGGAAAGAAGGATGAGCTGAACCCTTGTTTCCTAGTATCTGTTTAGGAAGAACTTCATAAAATACTTAAAAAATTACACTACAGACTTGAAAAATATCCATAAGATTCAGACACTAAAGGAACTCTGGTGAAACAAATGTGCTTACAGCTGTTTAGGGGCATATTCACATAAGACAGTTCAAACATTTCAGCATATGCCCTACAGATGACCTATCAATTACTAACAATGTGAGAACGCTGTTCTAAGCCCAGTTTGCGGGTAGCTGTTTAGGAACATGTTCATATAAGACTTAACAAACATTTCATTGCATGTGGGACAGAATATATATAGCATTTGTTCACTGAGAGAAAACTGTGGTGAAACCATCTTACTTGCAGCCATTAAGGATCATCTTCGTATTAGTCATTATAACCATTTCAATATTTGCTGTTCTGATTCAATATGAGTTTCCAACAATGAAAGAAACACTGTGCTGAATCCAGCTTGCAAGTAAGTTTTAACTAACACTTCACTACAAGTGTCACAGAATATCTGCAATATTGTTTCACTGAAAGACCTCTGTGGTGAAAGCATCTTGAAGCTATTATTAGGAACATTTGTATTTGAGACATTTCTCACATTTCAGTATATGCCATAATGAATGGGTATCATTTTCCTACAATGAAAGAACACTGTGCTAAATAGAGCTCACAGATAGCTATCTAGGAACGTTTTTACATAAGACTTATCAAACATTTTACAATAGTCGTGACAGACTATACATAACATTCAGTCACTGAAAGAAAACTGTGGAGAAACAATCTTGCTTGTATATATTTAGAAACTTCTTCATGTTCACCATTTCAAGCATTTCCATATAAGACATACTGAATGAATATCACTTTGAGACAATGATATAACGTGCTGAAGCCAGATTGCAGGCAGCTGTTTAGGAACCTTTTCATAAGAGACTTATCATACATTTCACTACAAAGTATCTATTACATCCATTCAGTGAAAGAACACTATTGTGAAGCCAGATTGCTGGTAGCTAATTAGGAACATCTTGATATAAGGCTTTTCTAATATTTCAGTTTATGCCAAACAGAATGACTATCATTTTCTTAAAATGAAATAACACTGTGTTGAACTCATCTTGCAGGAAGCCATTTAGGGTTTCTTCATACAAAACACCAAACATGTCACTACTGCTCTGACAGAATCTCTGTAAGATTCCTTCACTGAGGAACACACTCTGGTGAAACCAGATTGCTCATAAGTTTTTAGGAATATCTTTATATAAGGCTATTCAAACACATCATATGCTATACAGAATGATGATCACTTCCATTAAATTAAACAACATTGCGATGCAACCAGCTGGCACATGCTATTTATGAACATTTTGTGTGTGTCTTATCAACCGTTTCTCTGCAGCCACAATGTGATAATTATTACATTCATTCAATGAAATACTGTGTTGAAAAAGCCTGCTTGTGGCTGTTTAGAAACATCTTCATGTAAGTGTTCATGCAAGCCTTATCAAACATTTCACTACAGGCATGACAGAATATCTGTAACATTCAATGTCTGTAAGAAGACTGCTGTGAAACCATTTTGCTTGTAGCTACTTAGGGACATCTTCATAAAACTTATCCAGCATTTCACTACGGGTGTGATAGACTATCTATAACATCCATTCACTGAAAGAACATTGTCTGGAAAACACCTAGCAAGTAGCTCTTAAGGAACATCTTCACATATGCCATTTCAAACATTTCAGTATATGCCACAAGGAACGGCTATCACTTTCTTACAATGAAAGAGCATTGTGCTTAATCAAGCCAACAGGTAGCTGTTTAGGGATATTTTCACATAAATCATATCAAACATTTGACTACAGATGTGACAATGTCTATAACATTTGTTATCTGAAAGAAAATTATGCAAAAACCATCTTCTTTTCACTGTTTAGGAACATCTGCACATAGTACACTTCAAATACTTAAGTATATTCCACACAGAGCGACTATCATTTTCACAAAATGAAAGAACACATGCTGAATCCAGTTTATGGGTAGCTGTTTAGGAACATCATATATCAAATATTTCACCACAGATGTGACAATATCTAGAACATTCATTCACTGAAAGAACACTGTGAAGAAACCATCTTGCTTGTTAGCTGTTTAAGAATATAAATAAAAGGCTCTTCAAACATATCACTTTATGCCATACAGAATGGCTATCATCTCCATAGCCAGAAAAGAATACTGTGATGAACCCAGCTTGCAAGTAATTGTTTATTAATATTTTGCTCAAGTCTTATCAGACATTTGCCTACAGTCATGACAGGATATCTTTAATGTCTATTCAATGTAATAACACTGTGTTTAAAAGAATTTCCTTGTAGCTGTTTAGAAACATCTTCATGTAAGACTTATTAAACATTCCTTTGCAGGAATGACAGAATCTCTAAACATTCACTCATTGAATGAACACAGGGATGAAAGCAGTTTTCTTGTAACTGTTGAGGAACATCTTCATATAAAGCTTTTCAAGCATTTCAGTATATGGCATACAGCATGGCCATACCCTTCTTACAAGGAAAGAAGGTTGTGTTTAATAGCTTTCAGGTAGATTATTAGGAGCATTTTTATGTAAGACCTATTGAACTTTTAACTACAGGCATGACAGAATATCTATTACATCCATTCAATGAAAGAACACTATGGTGAAAGTGGCTTGGTTTGACTGTTAAGGAAGATCTTCATTTAAGTCCTTTTCAGCATTTCTGTATATGCCATACTAAACGGCTGTCACTATCTTATGATGAAATTATTCTGTCCTGAACACGTCTTGTTGGATTCTATTTAGGAACATCTTCATATAAGACCTCTCTAACATTTAAGCATATGCCATACAGAAGGGCTCTCACTTACTTACAGTTAAAGGACACTGTGCTAAACCCGGCTTGCTGGCGGCTGTTTGAAACCTCTTCATATAAGACTTATTAAACATTTCACTACAGGCATGACAGACTAGCTATAACACTCGTTCACTGAAAGAACACTGTGGTGAAGCCAGATTACTTCTGGCGCCTTGGGAATGTCTTCGTATAAGGCTCTTCAAACACTTCATTATGCCTACAGAATGGCTATCACTTCCATATCCAGAAAGAACGTTCTGATGAAACCAGTGGCTCTTTATGAGCATTTCATTTATGTCTTATCAAACGTTTCTCTACAGCCGCAACATGATATCCATAACATTCATTCAAGGAAACCACACTATGTTGAAAAAGCTTGCTTGTAGCTGTTCAGGAACACTCTCACCTAAGACATCAAATAGTTCTCTTGAGGCATGACAGAATACGTATAACATTCATTTTCTGAATGAACACTGTGGTGAAAACACCTTGCTTGCAGCTGTTTAGGGGAATCTTCAAATAAGTCCTATCAAACATTTCACTACGGGCATGATGGAATATCTATAACATTCACTCATTGAAAGAATGCTGTGGTGAAACCAACTTCCTTGTAGCTTTTAAGGAACATCTTCATGTAAGTCTTTTCTAGCATTTCAGTATGAGCCATAGAGAACAGCTATACTTTCTTAAAATGAAAAAACATTGTACTTAACTCAGCTTTCAGGTAGACTTATAGTAACATTTTCATGTAAGATTTATTGAAAATTTCACAACATGTGCGACAGAATATCTATTACATTAATTCAATGAAAGATCACTATTGTGAAACCAGCTTGCTTGTATCTCTTTAGAAATACACTCATATAAGTCTTTTCTGACATTTCAGTGTATGCCATACAAAGTAACTATCACTTTATTACAATGAAAAGTCAGTGTGCTGATCCCAGCTTGCAGGTAGCTGTAGGAACATTTTCATATATGATATAAAACATTTCACTACAGCTATAGGAGACTATATATAAAGTTTATTAAATGAAAGAACACTGTGGTGTAACCAGATTGCTTGTAGCTATTTAGGAGTATCTTCATACAAGTCTTTTCAAACATTTCAGTGTATTCCATCCAGAATGGTTATCACTTCCATAAAATGAAAGAACGATGTTAAGAACCCAGCTGGAAAGTTGTCTTTTAGAAATATCTTTTTATAAGTCTTAACAAATATTGCGCTATGGTCATGACAGAATGATTTTAATATTCACTCAAGGAAAGAAGGATGAGCTGAACCCTTGTTTCCTAGTATCTGTTTAGGAAGAACTTCATAAAATACTTAAAAAATTACACTACAGACTTGAAAAATATCCATAAGATTCAGACACTAAAGGAACTCTGGTGAAACAAATGTGCTTACAGCTGTTTAGGGGCATATTCACATAAGACAGTTCAAACATTTCAGCATATGCCCTACAGATGACCTATCAATTACTAACAATGTGAGAACACTGTTCTAAGCCCAGTTTGCGGGTAGCTGTTTAGGAACATGTTCATATAAGACTTAACAAACATTTCATTGCATGTGGGACAGAATATATATAGCATTTGTTCACTGAGAGAAAACTGTGGTGAAACCATCTTACTTGCAGCCATTAAGGATCATCTTCGTATTAGTCATTATAACCATTTCAATATTTGCTGTTCTGATTCAATATGAGTTTCCAACAATGAAAGAAACACTGTGCTGAATCCAGCTTGCAAGTAAGTTTTAACTAACACTTCACTACAAGTGTCACAGAATATCTGCAATATTGTTTCACTGAAAGACCTCTGTGGTGAAAGCATCTTGAAGCTATTATTAGGAACATTTGTATTTAAGACATTTCTCACATTTCAGTATATGCCATAATGAATGGGTATCATTTTCCTACAATGAAAGAACACTGTGCTAAATAGAGCTCACAGATAGCTATCTAGGAACGTTTTTACATAAGACTTATCAAACATTTTACAATAGTCGTGACAGACTATACATAACATTCAGTCACTGAAAGAAAACTGTGGAGAAACAATCTTGCTTGTATATATTTAGAAACTTCTTCATGTTCACCATTTCAAGCATTTCCATATAAGACATACTGAATGAATATCACTTTGAGACAATGATATAACGTGCTGAAGCCAGATTGCAGGCAGCTGTTTAGGAACCTTTTCATAAGAGACTTATCATACATTTCACTACAAAGTATCTATTACATCCATTCAGTGAAAGAACACTATTGTGAAGCCAGATTGCTGGTAGCTAATTAGGAACATCTTGATATAAGGCTTTTCTAATATTTCAGTTTATGCCAAACAGAATGACTATCATTTTCTTAAAATGAAATAACACTGTGTTGAACTCATCTTGCAGGAAGCCATTTAGGGTTTCTTCATACAAAACACCAAACATGTCACTACTGCTCTGACAGAATCTCTGTAAGATTCCTTCACTGAGGAACACACTCTGGTGAAACCAGATTGCTCATAAGTTTTTAGGAATATCTTTATATAAGGCTATTCAAACACATCATATGCTATACAGAATGATGATCACTTCCATTAAATTAAACAACATTGCGATGCAACCAGCTGGCACATGCTATTTATGAACATTTTGTGTGTGTCTTATCAAACGTTTCTCTGCAGCCACAATGTGATAATTATTGCATTCATTCAATGAAATACTGTGTTGAAAAAGCCTGCTTGTGGCTGTTTAGAAACATCTTCATGTAAGTGTTCATGCAAGCCTTATCAAACATTTCACTACAGGCATGACAGAATATCTGTAACATTCAATGTCTGTAAGAAGACTGCTGTGAAACCATTTTGCTTGTAGCTACTTAGGGACATCTTCATAAAACTTATCCAGCATTTCACTACGGGTGTGATAGACTATCTATAACATCCATTCACTGAAAGAACATTGTCTGGAAAACACCTAGCAAGTAGCTCTTAAGGAACATCTTCACATATGCCATTTCAAACATTTCAGTATATGCCACAAGGAACGGCTATCACTTTCTTACAATGAAAGAGCATTGTGCTTAATCAAGCCAACAGGTAGCTGTTTAGGGATATTTTCACATAAATCATATCAAACATTTGACTACAGATGTGACAATGTCTATAACATTTGTTATCTGAAAGAAAATTATGCAAAAACCATCTTCTTTTCACTGTTTAGGAACATCTGCACATAGTACACTTCAAATACTTAAGTATATTCCACACAGAGCGACTATCATTTTCACAAAATGAAAGAACACATGCTGAATCCAGTTTATGGGTAGCTGTTTAGGAACATCATATATCAAATATTTCACCACAGATGTGACAATATCTAGAACATTCATTCACTGAAAGAACACTGTGAAGAAACCATCTTGCTTGTTAGCTGTTTAAGAATATAAATAAAAGGCTCTTCAAACATATCACTTTATGCCATACAGAATGGCTATCATCTCCATAGCCAGAAAAGAATACTGTGATGAACCCAGCTTGCAAGTAATTGTTTATTAATATTTTGCTCAAGTCTTATCAGACATTTGCCTACAGTCATGACAGGATATCTTTAATGTCTATTCAATGTAATAACACTGTGTTTAAAAGAATTTCCTTGTAGCTGTTTAGAAACATCTTCATGTAAGACTTATTAAACATTCCTTTGCAGGAATGACAGAATCTCTAAACATTCACTCATTGAATGAACACAGGGATGAAAGCAGTTTTCTTGTAACTGTTGAGGAACATCTTCATATAAAGCTTTTCAAGCATTTCAGTATATGGCATACAGCATGGCCATACCCTTCTTACAAGGAAAGAAGGTTGTGTTTAATAGCTTTCAGGTAGATTATTAGGAGCATTTTTATGTAAGACCTATTGAACTTTTAACTACAGGCATGACAGAATATCTATTACATCCATTCAATGAAAGAACACTATGGTGAAAGTGGCTTGGTTTGACTGTTAAGGAAGATCTTCATTTAAGTCCTTTTCAGCATTTCTGTATATGCCATACTAAACGGCTGTCACTATCTTATGATGAAATTATTCTGTCCTGAACACGTCTTGTTGGATTCTATTTAGGAACATCTTCATATAAGACCTCTCTAACATTTAAGCATATGCCATACAGAAGGGCTCTCACTTACTTACAGTTAAAGGACACTGTGCTAAACCCGGCTTGCTGGCGGCTGTTTGAAACCTCTTCATATAAGACTTATTAAACATTTCACTACAGGCATGACAGACTAGCTATAACACTCGTTCACTGAAAGAACACTGTGGTGAAGCCAGATTACTTCTGGCGCCTTGGGAATGTCTTCGTATAAGGCTCTTCAAACACTTCATTATGCCTACAGAATGGCTATCACTTCCATATCCAGAAAGAACGTTCTGATGAAACCAGTGGCTCTTTATGAGCATTTCATTTATGTCTTATCAAACGTTTCTCTACAGCCGCAACATGATATCCATAACATTCATTCAAGGAAACCACACTATGTTGAAAAAGCTTGCTTGTAGCTGTTCAGGAACACTCTCACCTAAGACATCAAATAGTTCTCTTGAGGCATGACAGAATACGTATAACATTCATTTTCTGAATGAACACTGTGGTGAAAACACCTTGCTTGCAGCTGTTTAGGGGAATCTTCAAATAAGTCCTATCAAACATTTCACTACGGGCATGATGGAATATCTATAACATTCACTCATTGAAAGAATGCTGTGGTGAAACCAACTTCCTTGTAGCTTTTAAGGAACATCTTCATGTAAGTCTTTTCTAGCATTTCAGTATGAGCCATAGAGAACAGCTATACTTTCTTAAAATGAAAAAACATTGTACTTAACTCAGCTTTCAGGTAGACTTATAGTAACATTTTCATGTAAGATTTATTGAAAATTTCACAACATGTGCGACAGAATATCTATTACATTAATTCAATGAAAGATCACTATTGTGAAACCAGCTTGCTTGTATCTCTTTAGAAATACACTCATATAAGTCTTTTCTGACATTTCAGTGTATGCCATACAAAGTAACTATCACTTTATTACAATGAAAAGTCAGTGTGCTGATCCCAGCTTGCAGGTAGCTGTAGGAACATTTTCATATATGATATAAAACATTTCACTACAGCTATAGGAGACTATATATAAAGTTTATTAAATGAAAGAACACTGTGGTGTAACCAGATTGCTTGTAGCTATTTAGGAGTATCTTCATACAAGTCTTTTCAAACATTTCAGTGTATTCCATCCAGAATGGTTATCACTTCCATAAAATGAAAGAACGATGTTAAGAACCCAGCTGGAAAGTTGTCTTTTAGAAATATCTTTTTATAAGTCTTAACAAATATTGCGCTATGGTCATGACAGAATGATTTTAATATTCACTCAAGGAAAGAAGGATGAGCTGAACCCTTGTTTCCTAGTATCTGTTTAGGAAGAACTTCATAAAATACTTAAAAAATTACACTACAGACTTGAAAAATATCCATAAGATTCAGACACTAAAGGAACTCTGGTGAAACAAATGTGCTTACAGCTGTTTAGGGGCATATTCACATAAGACAGTTCAAACATTTCCGCATATGCCCTACAGATGACCTATCAATTACTAACAATGTGAGAACACTGTTCTAAGCCCAGTTTGCGGGTAGCTGTTTAGGAACATGTTCATATAAGACTTAACAAACATTTCATTGCATGTGGGACAGAATATATATAGCATTTGTTCACTGAGAGAAAACTGTGGTGAAACCATCTTACTTGCAGCCATTAAGGATCATCTTCGTATTAGTCATTATAACCATTTCAATATTTGCTGTTCTGATTCAATATGAGTTTCCAACAATGAAAGAAACACTGTGCTGAATCCAGCTTGCAAGTAAGTTTTAACTAACACTTCACTACAAGTGTCACAGAATATCTGCAATATTGTTTCACTGAAAGACCTCTGTGGTGAAAGCATCTTGAAGCTATTATTAGGAACATTTGTATTTAAGACATTTCTCACATTTCAGTATATGCCATAATGAATGGGTATCATTTTCCTACAATGAAAGAACACTGTGCTAAATAGAGCTCACAGATAGCTATCTAGGAACGTTTTTACATAAGACTTATCAAACATTTTACAATAGTCGTGACAGACTATACATAACATTCAGTCACTGAAAGAAAACTGTGGAGAAACAATCTTGCTTGTATATATTTAGAAACTTCTTCATGTTCACCATTTCAAGCATTTCCATATAAGACATACTGAATGAATATCACTTTGAGACAATGATATAACGTGCTGAAGCCAGATTGCAGGCAGCTGTTTAGGAACCTTTTCATAAGAGACTTATCATACATTTCACTACAAAGTATCTATTACATCCATTCAGTGAAAGAACACTATTGTGAAGCCAGATTGCTGGTAGCTAATTAGGAACATCTTGATATAAGGCTTTTCTAATATTTCAGTTTATGCCAAACAGAATGACTATCATTTTCTTAAAATGAAATAACACTGTGTTGAACTCATCTTGCAGGAAGCCATTTAGGGTTTCTTCATACAAAACACCAAACATGTCACTACTGCTCTGACAGAATCTCTGTAAGATTCCTTCACTGAGGAACACACTCTGGTGAAACCAGATTGCTCATAAGTTTTTAGGAATATCTTTATATAAGGCTATTCAAACACATCATATGCTATACAGAATGATGATCACTTCCATTAAATTAAACAACATTGCGATGCAACCAGCTGGCACATGCTATTTATGAACATTTTGTGTGTGTCTTATCAACCGTTTCTCTGCAGCCACAATGTGATAATTATTACATTCATTCAATGAAATACTGTGTTGAAAAAGCCTGCTTGTGGCTGTTTAGAAACATCTTCATGTAAGTGTTCATGCAAGCCTTATCAAACATTTCACTACAGGCATGACAGAATATCTGTAACATTCAATGTCTGTAAGAAGACTGCTGTGAAACCATTTTGCTTGTAGCTACTTAGGGACATCTTCATAAAACTTATCCAGCATTTCACTACGGGTGTGATAGACTATCTATAACATCCATTCACTGAAAGAACATTGTCTGGAAAACACCTAGCAAGTAGCTCTTAAGGAACATCTTCACATATGCCATTTCAAACATTTCAGTATATGCCACAAGGAACGGCTATCACTTTCTTACAATGAAAGAGCATTGTGCTTAATCAAGCCAACAGGTAGCTGTTTAGGGATATTTTCACATAAATCATATCAAACATTTGACTACAGATGTGACAATGTCTATAACATTTGTTATCTGAAAGAAAATTATGCAAAAACCATCTTCTTTTCACTGTTTAGGAACATCTGCACATAGTACACTTCAAATACTTAAGTATATTCCACACAGAGCGACTATCATTTTCACAAAATGAAAGAACACATGCTGAATCCAGTTTATGGGTAGCTGTTTAGGAACATCATATATCAAATATTTCACCACAGATGTGACAATATCTAGAACATTCATTCACTGAAAGAACACTGTGAAGAAACCATCTTGCTTGTTAGCTGTTTAAGAATATAAATAAAAGGCTCTTCAAACATATCACTTTATGCCATACAGAATGGCTATCATCTCCATAGCCAGAAAAGAATACTGTGATGAACCCAGCTTGCAAGTAATTGTTTATTAATATTTTGCTCAAGTCTTATCAGACATTTGCCTACAGTCATGACAGGATATCTTTAATGTCTATTCAATGTAATAACACTGTATTTAAAAGAATTTCCTTGTAGCTGTTTAGAAACATCTTCATGTAAGACTTATTAAGCATTCCTTTGCAGGAATGACAGAATCTCTAAACATTCACTCATTGAATGAACACAGGGATGAAAGCAGTTTTCTTGTAACTGTTGAGGAACATCTTCATATAAAGCTTTTCAAGCATTTCAGTATATGGCATACAGCATGGCCATACCCTTCTTACAAGGAAAGAAGGTTGTGTTTAATAGCTTTCAGGTAGATTATTAGGAGCATTTTTATGTAAGACCTATTGAACTTTTAACTACAGGCATGACAGAATATCTATTACATCCATTCAATGAAAGAACACTATGGTGAAAGTGGCTTGGTTTGACTGTTAAGGAAGATCTTCATTTAAGTCCTTTTCAGCATTTCTGTATATGCCATACTAAACGGCTGTCACTATCTTATGATGAAATTATTCTGTCCTGAACACGTCTTGTTGGATTCTATTTAGGAACATCTTCATATAAGACCTCTCTAACATTTAAGCATATGCCATACAGAAGGGCTCTCACTTACTTACAGTTAAAGGACACTGTGCTAAACCCGGCTTGCTGGCGGCTGTTTGAAACCTCTTCATATAAGACTTATTAAACATTTCACTACAGGCATGACAGACTAGCTATAACACTCGTTCACTGAAAGAACACTGTGGTGAAGCCAGATTACTTCTGGCGCCTTGGGAATGTCTTCGTATAAGGCTCTTCAAACACTTCATTATGCCTACAGAATGGCTATCACTTCCATATCCAGAAAGAACGTTCTGATGAAACCAGTGGCTCTTTATGAGCATTTCATTTATGTCTTATCAAACGTTTCTCTACAGCCGCAACATGATATCCATAACATTCATTCAAGGAAACCACACTATGTTGAAAAAGCTTGCTTGTAGCTGTTCAGGAACACTCTCACCTAAGACATCAAATAGTTCTCTTGAGGCATGACAGAATACGTATAACATTCATTTTCTGAATGAACACTGTGGTGAAAACACCTTGCTTGCAGCTGTTTAGGGGAATCTTCAAATAAGTCCTATCAAACATTTCACTACGGGCATGATGGAATATCTATAACATTCACTCATTGAAAGAATGCTGTGGTGAAACCAACTTCCTTGTAGCTTTTAAGGAACATCTTCATGTAAGTCTTTTCTAGCATTTCAGTATGAGCCATAGAGAACAGCTATACTTTCTTAAAATGAAAAAACATTGTACTTAACTCAGCTTTCAGGTAGACTTATAGTAACATTTTCATGTAAGATTTATTGAAAATTTCACAACATGTGCGACAGAATATCTATTACATTAATTCAATGAAAGATCACTATTGTGAAACCAGCTTGCTTGTATCTCTTTAGAAATACACTCATATAAGTCTTTTCTGACATTTCAGTGTATGCCATACAAAGTAACTATCACTTTATTACAATGAAAAGTCAGTGTGCTGATCCCAGCTTGCAGGTAGCTGTAGGAACCTTTTCATATATGATATAAAACATTTCACTACAGCTATAGGAGACTATATATAAAGTTTATTAAATGAAAGAACACTGTGGTGTAACCAGATTGCTTGTAGCTATTTAGGAGTATCTTCATACAAGTCTTTTCAAACATTTCAGTGTATTCCATCCAGAATGGTTATCACTTCCATAAAATGAAAGAACGATGTTAAGAACCCAGCTGGAAAGTTGTCTTTTAGAAATATCTTTTTATAAGTCTTAACAAATATTGCGCTATGGTCATGACAGAATGATTTTAATATTCACTCAAGGAAAGAAGGATGAGCTGAACCCTTGTTTCCTAGTATCTGTTTAGGAAGAACTTCATAAAATACTTAAAAAATTACACTACAGACTTGAAAAATATCCATAAGATTCAGACACTAAAGGAACTCTGGTGAAACAAATGTGCTTACAGCTGTTTAGGGGCATATTCACATAAGACAGTTCAAACATTTCAGCATATGCCCTACAGATGACCTATCAATTACTAACAATGTGAGAACACTGTTCTAAGCCCAGTTTGCGGGTAGCTGTTTAGGAACATGTTCATATAAGACTTAACAAACATTTCATTGCATGTGGGACAGAATATATATAGCATTTGTTCACTGAGAGAAAACTGTGGTGAAACCATCTTACTTGCAGCCATTAAGGATCATCTTCGTATTAGTCATTATAACCATTTCAATATTTGCTGTTCTGATTGAATATGAGTTTCCAACAATGAAAGAAACACTGTGCTGAATCCAGCTTGCAAGTAAGTTTTAACTAACACTTCACTACAAGTGTCACAGAATATCTGCAATATTGTTTCACTGAAAGACCTCTGTGGTGAAAGCATCTTGAAGCTATTATTAGGAACATTTGTATTTGAGACATTTCTCACATTTCAGTATATGCCATAATGAATGGGTATCATTTTCCTACAATGAAAGAACACTGTGCTAAATAGAGCTCACAGATAGCTATCTAGGAACGTTTTTACATAAGACTTATCAAACATTTTACAATAGTCGTGACAGACTATACATAACATTCAGTCACTGAAAGAAAACTGTGGAGAAACAATCTTGCTTGTATATATTTAGAAACTTCTTCATGTTCACCATTTCAAGCATTTCCATATAAGACATACTGAATGAATATCACTTTGAGACAATGACATAATGTGCTGAAGCCAGATTGCAGGCAGCTGTTTAGGAACCTTTTCATAAGAGACTTATCATACATTTCACTACAAAGTATCTGTTACATCCATTCAGTGAAAGAACACTATTGTGAAGCCAGATTGCTGGTAGCTAATTAGGAACATCTTGATATAAGGCTTTTCTAATATTTCAGTTTATGCCAAACAGAATGACTATCATTTTCTTAAAATGAAATAACACTGTGTTGAACTCATCTTGCAGGAAGCCATTTAGGGTTTCTTCATACAAAACACCAAACATGTCACTACTGCTCTGACAGAATCTCTGTAAGATTCCTTCACTGAGGAACACACTCTGGTGAAACCAGATTGCTCATAAGTTTTTAGGAATATCTTTATATAAGGCTATTCAAACACATCATATGCTATACAGAATGATGATCACTTCCATTAAATTAAACAACATTGCGATGCAACCAGCTGGCACATGCTATTTATGAACATTTTGTGTGTGTCTTATCAAACGTTTCTCTGCAGCCACAATGTGATAATTATTGCATTCATTCAATGAAATACTGTGTTGAAAAAGCCTGCTTGTGGCTGTTTAGAAACATCTTCATGTAAGTGTTCATGCAAGCCTTATCAAACATTTCACTACAGGCATGACAGAATATCTATAACATTCAATGTCTGTAAGAAGACTGCTGTGAAACCATTTTGCTTGTAGCTACTTAGGGACATCTTCATAAAACTTATCCAGCATTTCACTACGGGTGTGATAGACTATCTATAACATCCATTCACTGAAAGAACATTGTCTGGAAAACACCTAGCAAGTAGCTCTTAAGGAACATCTTCACATATGCCATTTCAAACATTTCAGTATATGCCACAAGGAACGGCTATCACTTTCTTACAATGAAAGCGCATTGTGCTTAATCAAGCCAACAGGTAGCTGTTTAGGGATATTTTCACATAAATCATATCAAACATTTGACTACAGATGTGACAATGTCTATAACATTTGTTATCTGAAAGAAAATTATGCAAAAACCATCTTCTTTTCACTGTTTAGGAACATCTGCACATAGTACACTTCAAATACTTAAGTATATTCCACACAGAGCGACTATCATTTTCACAAAATGAAAGAACACATGCTGAATCCAGTTTATGGGTAGCTGTTTAGGAACATCATATATCAAATATTTCACCACAGATGTGACAATATCTAGAACATTCATTCACTGAAAGAACACTGTGAAGAAACCATCTTGCTTGTTAGCTGTTTAAGAATATAAATAAAAGGCTCTTCAAACATATCACTTTATGCCATACAGAATGGCTATCATCTCCATAGCCAGAAAAGAATACTGTGATGAACCCAGCTTGCAAGTAATTGTTTATTAATATTTTGCTCAAGTCTTATCAGACATTTGCCTACAGTCATGACAGGATATCTTTAATGTCTATTCAATGTAATAACACTGTATTTAAAAGAATTTCCTTGTAGCTGTTTAGAAACATCTTCATGTAAGACTTATTAAGCATTCCTTTGCAGGAATGACAGAATCTCTAAACATTCACTCATTGAATGAACACAGGGATGAAAGCAGTTTTCTTGTAACTGTTGAGGAACATCTTCATATAAAGCTTTTCAAGCATTTCAGTATATGGCATACAGCATGGCCATACCCTTCTTACAAGGAAAGAAGGTTGTGTTTAATAGCTTTCAGGTAGATTATTAGGAGCATTTTTATGTAAGACCTATTGAACTTTTAACTACAGGCATGACAGAATATCTATTACATCCATTCAATGAAAGAACACTATGGTGAAAGTGGCTTGGTTTGACTGTTAAGGAAGATCTTCATTTAAGTCCTTTTCAGCATTTCTGTATATGCCATACTAAACGGCTGTCACTATCTTATGATGAAATTATTCTGTCCTGAACACGTCTTGTTGGATTCTATTTAGGAACATCTTCATATAAGACCTCTCTAACATTTAAGCATATGCCATACAGAAGGGCTCTCACTTACTTACAGTTAAAGGACACTGTGCTAAACCCGGCTTGCTGGCGGCTGTTTGAAACCTCTTCATATAAGACTTATTAAACATTTCACTACAGGCATGACAGACTAGCTATAACACTCGTTCACTGAAAGAACACTGTGGTGAAGCCAGATTACTTCTGGCGCCTTGGGAATGTCTTCGTATAAGGCTCTTCAAACACTTCATTATGCCTACAGAATGGCTATCACTTCCATATCCAGAAAGAACGTTCTGATGAAACCAGTGGCTCTTTATGAGCATTTCATTTATGTCTTATCAAACGTTTCTCTACAGCCGCAACATGATATCCATAACATTCATTCAAGGAAACCACACTATGTTGAAAAAGCTTGCTTGTAGCTGTTCAGGAACACTCTCACCTAAGACATCAAATAGTTCTCTTGAGGCATGACAGAATACGTATAACATTCATTTTCTGAATGAACACTGTGGTGAAAACACCTTGCTTGCAGCTGTTTAGGGGAATCTTCAAATAAGTCCTATCAAACATTTCACTACGGGCATGATGGAATATCTATAACATTCACTCATTGAAAGAATGCTGTGGTGAAACCAACTTCCTTGTAGCTTTTAAGGAACATCTTCATGTAAGTCTTTTCTAGCATTTCAGTATGAGCCATAGAGAACAGCTATACTTTCTTAAAATGAAAAAACATTGTACTTAACTCAGCTTTCAGGTAGACTTATAGTAACATTTTCATGTAAGATTTATTGAAAATTTCACAACATGTGCGACAGAATATCTATTACATTAATTCAATGAAAGATCACTATTGTGAAACCAGCTTGCTTGTATCTCTTTAGAAATACACTCATATAAGTCTTTTCTGACATTTCAGTGTATGCCATACAAAGTAACTATCACTTTATTACAATGAAAAGTCAGTGTGCTGATCCCAGCTTGCAGGTAGCTGTAGGAACCTTTTCATATATGATATAAAACATTTCACTACAGCTATAGGAGACTATATATAAAGTTTATTAAATGAAAGAACACTGTGGTGTAACCAGATTGCTTGTAGCTATTTAGGAGTATCTTCATACAAGTCTTTTCAAACATTTCAGTGTATTCCATCCAGAATGGTTATCACTTCCATAAAATGAAAGAACGATGTTAAGAACCCAGCTGGAAAGTTGTCTTTTAGAAATATCTTTTTATAAGTCTTAACAAATATTGCGCTATGGTCATGACAGAATGATTTTAATATTCACTCAAGGAAAGAAGGATGAGCTGAACCCTTGTTTCCTAGTATCTGTTTAGGAAGAACTTCATAAAATACTTAAAAAATTACACTACAGACTTGAAAAATATCCATAAGATTCAGACACTAAAGGAACTCTGGTGAAACAAATGTGCTTACAGCTGTTTAGGGGCATATTCACATAAGACAGTTCAAACATTTCAGCATATGCCCTACAGATGACCTATCAATTACTAACAATGTGAGAACACTGTTCTAAGCCCAGTTTGCGGGTAGCTGTTTAGGAACATGTTCATATAAGACTTAACAAACATTTCATTGCATGTGGGACAGAATATATATAGCATTTGTTCACTGAGAGAAAACTGTGGTGAAACCATCTTACTTGCAGCCATTAAGGATCATCTTCGTATTAGTCATTATAACCATTTCAATATTTGCTGTTCTGATTGAATATGAGTTTCCAACAATGAAAGAAACACTGTGCTGAATCCAGCTTGCAAGTAAGTTTTAACTAACACTTCACTACAAGTGTCACAGAATATCTGCAATATTGTTTCACTGAAAGACCTCTGTGGTGAAAGCATCTTGAAGCTATTATTAGGAACATTTGTATTTGAGACATTTCTCACATTTCAGTATATGCCATAATGAATGGGTATCATTTTCCTACAATGAAAGAACACTGTGCTAAATAGAGCTCACAGATAGCTATCTAGGAACGTTTTTACATAAGACTTATCAAACATTTTACAATAGTCGTGACAGACTATACATAACATTCAGTCACTGAAAGAAAACTGTGGAGAAACAATCTTGCTTGTATATATTTAGAAACTTCTTCATGTTCACCATTTCAAGCATTTCCATATAAGACATACTGAATGAATATCACTTTGAGACAATGACATAATGTGCTGAAGCCAGATTGCAGGCAGCTGTTTAGGAACCTTTTCATAAGAGACTTATCATACATTTCACTACAAAGTATCTGTTACATCCATTCAGTGAAAGAACACTATTGTGAAGCCAGATTGCTGGTAGCTAATTAGGAACATCTTGATATAAGGCTTTTCTAATATTTCAGTTTATGCCAAACAGAATGACTATCATTTTCTTAAAATGAAATAACACTGTGTTGAACTCATCTTGCAGGAAGCCATTTAGGGTTTCTTCATACAAAACACCAAACATGTCACTACTGCTCTGACAGAATCTCTGTAAGATTCCTTCACTGAGGAACACACTCTGGTGAAACCAGATTGCTCATAAGTTTTTAGGAATATCTTTATATAAGGCTATTCAAACACATCATATGCTATACAGAATGATGATCACTTCCATTAAATTAAACAACATTGTGATGCAACCAGCTGGCACATGCTATTTATGAACATTTTGTGTGTGTCTTATCAAACGTTTCTCTGCAGCCACAATGTGATAATTATTGCATTCATTCAATGAAATACTGTGTTGAAAAAGCTTGCTTGTGGCTGTTTAGAAACATCTTCATGTAAGTGTTCATGCAAGCCTTATCAAACATTTCACTACAGGCATGACAGAATATCTATAACATTCAATGTCTGTAAGAAGACTGCTGTGAAACCATTTTGCTTGTAGCTACTTAGGGACATCTTCATAAAACTTATCCAGCATTTCACTACGGGTGTGATAGACTATCTATAACATCCATTCACTGAAAGAACATTGTCTGGAAAACACCTAGCAAGTAGCTCTTAAGGAACATCTTCACATATGCCATTTCAAACATTTCAGTATATGCCACAAGGAACAGCTATCACTTTCTTACAATGAAAGCGCATTGTGCTTAATCAAGCCAACAGGTAGCTGTTTAGGGATATTTTCACATAAATCATATCAAACATTTGACTACAGATGTGACAATGTCTATAACATTTGTTATCTGAAGGAAAATTATGCAAAAACCATCTTCTTTTCACTGTTTAGGAACATCTGCACATAGTACACTTCAAATACTTAAGTATATTCCACACAGAGCGACTATCATTTTCACAAAATGAAAGAACACATGCTGAATCCAGTTTATGGGTAGCTGTTTAGGAACATCATATATCAAATATTTCACCACAGATGTGACAATATCTAGAACATTCATTCACTGAAAGAACACTGTGAAGAAACCATCTTGCTTGTTAGCTGTTTAAGAATATAAATAAAAGGCTCTTCAAACATATCACTTTATGCCATACAGAATGGCTATCATCTCCATAGCCAGAAAAGAATACTGTGATGAACCCAGCTTGCAAGTAATTGTTTATTAATATTTTGCTCAAGTCTTATCAGACATTTGCCTACAGTCATGACAGGATATCTTTAATGTCTATTCAATGTAATAACACTATATTTAAAAGAATTTCCTTGTAGCTGTTTAGAAACATCTTCATGTAAGACTTATTAAACATTCCTTTGCAGGAATGACAGAATCTCTAAACATTCACTCATTGAATGAACACAGGGATGAAAGCAGTTTTCTTGTAACTGTTGAGGAACATCTTCATATAAAGCTTTTCAAGCATTTCAGTATATGGCATACAGCATGGCCATACCCTTCTTACAAGGAAAGAAGGTTGTGTTTAATAGCTTTCAGGTAGATTATTAGGAGCATTTTTATGTAAGACCTATTGAACATTTAACTACAGGCATGACAGAATATCTATTACATCCATTCAATGAAAGAACACTATGGTGAAAGTGGCTTGGTTTGACTGTTAAGGAAGATCTTCATTTAAGTCCTTTTCAGCATTTCTGTATATGCCATACTAAACGGCTGTCACTATCTTATGATGAAATTATTCTGTCCTGAACACGTCTTGTTGGATTCTATTTAGGAACATCTTCATATAAGACCTCTCTAACATTTAAGCATATGCCATACAGAAGGGCTCTCACTTACTTACAGTTAAAGGACACTGTGCTAAACCCGGCTTGCTGGCGGCTGTTTGAAACCTCTTCATATAAGACTTATTAAACATTTCACTACAGGCATGACAGACTAGCTATAACACTCGTTCACTGAAAGAACACTGTGGTGAAGCCAGATTACTTCTGGCGCCTTGGGAATGTCTTCGTATAAGGCTCTTCAAACACTTCATTATGCCTACAGAATGGCTATCACTTCCATATCCAGAAAGAACGTTCTGATGAAACCAGTGGCTCTTTATGAGCATTTCATTTATGTCTTATCAAACGTTTCTCTACAGCCGCAACATGATATCCATAACATTCATTCAAGGAAACCACACTATGTTGAAAAAGCTTGCTTGTAGCTGTTCAGGAACACTCTCACCTAAGACATCAAATAGTTCTCTTGAGGCATGACAGAATACGTATAACATTCATTTTCTGAATGAACACTGTGGTGAAAACACCTTGCTTGCAGCTGTTTAGGGGAATCTTCAAATAAGTCCTATCAAACATTTCACTACGGGCATGATGGAATATCTATAACATTCACTCATTGAAAGAATGCTGTGGTGAAACCAACTTCCTTGTAGCTTTTAAGGAACATCTTCATGTAAGTCTTTTCTAGCATTTCAGTATGAGCCATAGAGAACAGCTATACTTTCTTAAAATGAACAAACATTGTACCTAACTCAGCTTTCAGGTAGACTTATAGTAACATTTTCATGTAAGATTTATTGAAAATTTCACAACATGTGCGACAGAATATCTATTACATTAATTCAATGAAAGATCACTATTGTGAAACCAGCTTGCTTGTATCTCTTTAGAAATACACTCATATAAGTCTTTTCTGACATTTCAGTGTATGCCATACAAAGTAACTATCACTTTATTACAATGAAAAGTCAGTGTGCTGATCCCAGCTTGCAGGTAGCTGTAGGAACATTTTCATATATGATATAAAACATTTCACTACAGCTATAGGAGACTATATATATAAAGTTTATTAAATGAAAGAACACTGTGGTGTAACCAGATTGCTTGTAGCTATTTAGGAGTATCTTCATACAAGTCTTTTCAAACATTTCAGTGTATTCCATCCAGAATGGTTATCACTTCCATAAAATGAAAGAACGATGTTAAGAACCCAGCTGGAAAGTTGTCTTTTAGAAATATCTTTTTATAAGTCTTAACAAATATTGCGCTATGGTCATGACAGAATGATTTTAATATTCACTCAAGGAAAGAAGGATGAGCTGAACCCTTGTTTCCTAGTATCTGTTTAGGAAGAACTTCATAAAATACTTAAAAAATTACACTACAGACTTGAAAAATATCCATAAGATTCAGACACTAAAGGAACTCTGGTGAAACAAATGTGCTTACAGCTGTTTAGGGGCATATTCACATAAGACAGTTCAAACATTTCAGCATATGCCCTACAGATGACCTATCAATTACTAACAATGTGAGAACACTGTTCTAAGCCCAGTTTGCGGGTAGCTGTTTAGGAACATGTTCATATAAGACTTAACAAACATTTCATTGCATGTGGGACAGAATATATATAGCATTTGTTCACTGAGAGAAAACTGTGGTGAAACCATCTTACTTGCAGCCATTAAGGATCATCTTCGTATTAGTCATTATAACCATTTCAATATTTGCTGTTCTGATTCAATATGAGTTTCCAACAATGAAAGAAACACTGTGCTGAATCCAGCTTGCAAGTAAGTTTTAACTAACACTTCACTACAAGTGTCACAGAATATCTGCAATATTGTTTCACTGAAAGACCTCTGTGGTGAAAGCATCTTGAAGCTATTATTAGGAACATTTGTATTTGAGACATTTCTCACATTTCAGTATATGCCATAATGAATGGGTATCATTTTCCTACAATGAAAGAACACTGTGCTAAATAGAGCTCACAGATAGCTATCTAGGAACGTTTTTACATAAGACTTATCAAACATTTTACAATAGTCGTGACAGACTATACATAACATTCAGTCACTGAAAGAAAACTGTGGAGAAACAATCTTGCTTGTATATATTTAGAAACTTCTTCATGTTCACCATTTCAAGCATTTCCATATAAGACATACTGAATGAATATCACTTTGAGACAATGATATAACGTGCTGAAGCCAGATTGCAGGCAGCTGTTTAGGAACCTTTTCATAAGAGACTTATCATACATTTCACTACAAAGTATCTATTACATCCATTCAGTGAAAGAACACTATTGTGAAGCCAGATTGCTGGTAGCTAATTAGGAACATCTTGATATAAGGCTTTTCTAATATTTCAGTTTATGCCAAACAGAATGACTATCATTTTCTTAAAATGAAATAACACTGTGTTGAACTCATCTTGCAGGAAGCCATTTAGGGTTTCTTCATACAAAACACCAAACATGTCACTACTGCTCTGACAGAATCTCTGTAAGATTCCTTCACTGAGGAACACACTCTGGTGAAACCAGATTGCTCATAAGTTTTTAGGAATATCTTTATATAAGGCTATTCAAACACATCATATGCTATACAGAATGATGATCACTTCCATTAAATTAAACAACATTGCGATGCAACCAGCTGGCACATGCTATTTATGAACATTTTGTGTGTGTCTTATCAACCGTTTCTCTGCAGCCACAATGTGATAATTATTACATTCATTCAATGAAATACTGTGTTGAAAAAGCCTGCTTGTGGCTGTTTAGAAACATCTTCATGTAAGTGTTCATGCAAGCCTTATCAAACATTTCACTACAGGCATGACAGAATATCTGTAACATTCAATGTCTGTAAGAAGACTGCTGTGAAACCATTTTGCTTGTAGCTACTTAGGGACATCTTCATAAAACTTATCCAGCATTTCACTACGGGTGTGATAGACTATCTATAACATCCATTCACTGAAAGAACATTGTCTGGAAAACACCTAGCAAGTAGCTCTTAAGGAACATCTTCACATATGCCATTTCAAACATTTCAGTATATGCCACAAGGAACGGCTATCACTTTCTTACAATGAAAGCGCATTGTGCCTGATCAAGCCAACAGGTAGCTGTTTAGGGATATTTTCACATAAATCATATCAAACATTTGACTACAGATGTGACAATGTCTATAACATTTGTTATCTGAAAGAAAATTATGCAAAAACCATCTTCTTTTCACTGTTTAGGAACATCTGCACATAGTACACTTCAAATACTTAAGTATATTCCACACAGAGCGACTATCATTTTCACAAAATGAAAGAACACATGCTGAATCCAGTTTATGGGTAGCTGTTTAGGAACATCATATATCAAATATTTCACCACAGATGTGACAATATCTAGAACATTCATTCACTGAAAGAACACTGTGAAGAAACCATCTTGCTTGTTAGCTGTTTAAGAATATAAATAAAAGGCTCTTCAAACATATCACTTTATGCCATACAGAATGGCTATCATCTCCATAGCCAGAAAAGAATACTGTGATGAACCCAGCTTGCAAGTAATTGTTTATTAATATTTTGCTCAAGTCTTATCAGACATTTGCCTACAGTCATGACAGGATATCTTTAATGTCTATTCAATGTAATAACACTATATTTAAAAGAATTTCCTTGTAGCTGTTTAGAAACATCTTCATGTAAGACTTATTAAACATTCCTTTGCAGGAATGACAGAATCTCTAAACATTCACTCATTGAATGAACACAGGGATGAAAGCAGTTTTCTTGTAACTGTTGAGGAACATCTTCATATAAAGCTTTTCAAGCATTTCAGTATATGGCATACAGCATGGCCATACCCTTCTTACAAGGAAAGAAGGTTGTGTTTAATAGCTTTCAGGTAGATTATTAGGAGCATTTTTATGTAAGACCTATTGAACTTTTAACTACAGGCATGACAGAATATCTATTACATCCATTCAATGAAAGAACACTATGGTGAAAGTGGCTTGGTTTGACTGTTAAGGAAGATCTTCATTTAAGTCCTTTTCAGCATTTCTGTATATGCCATACTAAACGGCTGTCACTATCTTATGATGAAATTATTCTGTCCTGAACACGTCTTGTTGGATTCTATTTAGGAACATCTTCATATAAGACCTCTCTAACATTTAAGCATATGCCATACAGAAGGGCTCTCACTTACTTACAGTTAAAGGACACTGTGCTAAACCCGGCTTGCTGGCGGCTGTTTGAAACCTCTTCATATAAGACTTATTAAACATTTCACTACAGGCATGACAGACTAGCTATAACACTCGTTCACTGAAAGAACACTGTGGTGAAGCCAGATTACTTCTGGCGCCTTGGGAATGTCTTCGTATAAGGCTCTTCAAACACTTCATTATGCCTACAGAATGGCTATCACCTCCATATCCAGAAAGAACGTTCTGATGAAACCAGTGGCTCTTTATGAGCATTTCATTTATGTCTTATCAAACGTTTCTCTACAGCCGCAACATGATATCCATAACATTCATTCAAGGAAACCACACTATGTTGAAAAAGCTTGCTTGTAGCTGTTCAGGAACACTCTCACCTAAGACATCAAATAGTTCTCTTGAGGCATGACAGAATACGTATAACATTCATTTTCTGAATGAACACTGTGGTGAAAACACCTTGCTTGCAGCTGTTTAGGGGAATCTTCAAATAAGTCCTATCAAACATTTCACTACGGGCATGATGGAATATCTATAACATTCACTCATTGAAAGAATGCTGTGGTGAAACCAACTTCCTTGTAGCTTTTAAGGAACATCTTCATGTAAGTCTTTTCTAGCATTTCAGTATGAGCCATAGAGAACAGCTATACTTTCTTAAAATGAACAAACATTGTACCTAACTCAGCTTTCAGGTAGACTTATAGTAACATTTTCATGTAAGATTTATTGAAAATTTCACAACATGTGCGACAGAATATCTATTACATTAATTCAATGAAAGATCACTATTGTGAAACCAGCTTGCTTGTATCTCTTTAGAAATACACTCATATAAGTCTTTTCTGACATTTCAGTGTATGCCATACAAAGTAACTATCACTTTATTACAATGAAAAGTCAGTGTGCTGATCCCAGCTTGCAGGTAGCTGTAGGAACATTTTCATATATGATATAAAACATTTCACTACAGCTATAGGAGACTATATATATAAAGTTTATTAAATGAAAGAACACTGTGGTGTAACCAGATTGCTTGTAGCTATTTAGGAGTATCTTCATACAAGTCTTTTCAAACATTTCAGTGTATTCCATCCAGAATGGTTATCACTTCCATAAAATGAAAGAACGATGTTAAGAACCCAGCTGGAAAGTTGTCTTTTAGAAATATCTTTTTATAAGTCTTAACAAATATTGCGCTATGGTCATGACAGAATGATTTTAATATTCACTCAAGGAAAGAAGGATGAGCTGAACCCTTGTTTCCTAGTATCTGTTTAGGAAGAACTTCATAAAATACTTAAAAAATTACACTACAGACTTGAAAAATATCCATAAGATTCAGACACTAAAGGAACTCTGGTGAAACAAATGTGCTTACAGCTGTTTAGGGGCATATTCACATAAGACAGTTCAAACATTTCAGCATATGCCCTACAGATGACCTATCAATTACTAACAATGTGAGAACACTGTTCTAAGCCCAGTTTGCGGGTAGCTGTTTAGGAACATGTTCATATAAGACTTAACAAACATTTCATTGCATGTGGGACAGAATATATATAGCATTTGTTCACTGAGAGAAAACTGTGGTGAAACCATCTTACTTGCAGCCATTAAGGATCATCTTCGTATTAGTCATTATAACCATTTCAATATTTGCTGTTCTGATTGAATATGAGTTTCCAACAATGAAAGAAACACTGTGCTGAATCCAGCTTGCAAGTAAGTTTTAACTAACACTTCACTACAAGTGTCACAGAATATCTGCAATATTGTTTCACTGAAAGACCTCTGTGGTGAAAGCATCTTGAAGCTATTATTAGGAACATTTGTATTTGAGACATTTCTCACATTTCAGTATATGCCATAATGAATGGGTATCATTTTCCTACAATGAAAGAACACTGTGCTAAATAGAGCTCACAGATAGCTATCTAGGAACGTTTTTACATAAGACTTATCAAACATTTTACAATAGTCGTGACAGACTATACATAACATTCAGTCACTGAAAGAAAACTGTGGAGAAACAATCTTGCTTGTATATATTTAGAAACTTCTTCATGTTCACCATTTCAAGCATTTCCATATAAGACATACTGAATGAATATCACTTTGAGACAATGATATAACGTGCTGAAGCCAGATTGCAGGCAGCTGTTTAGGAACCTTTTCATAAGAGACTTATCATACATTTCACTACAAAGTATCTATTACATCCATTCAGTGAAAGAACACTATTGTGAAGCCAGATTGCTGGTAGCTAATTAGGAACATCTTGATATAAGGCTTTTCTAATATTTCAGTTTATGCCAAACAGAATGACTATCATTTTCTTAAAATGAAATAACACTGTGTTGAACTCATCTTGCAGGAAGCCATTTAGGGTTTCTTCATACAAAACACCAAACATGTCACTACTGCTCTGACAGAATCTCTGTAAGATTCCTTCACTGAGGAACACACTCTGGTGAAACCAGATTGCTCATAAGTTTTTAGGAATATCTTTATATAAGGCTATTCAAACACATCATATGCTATACAGAATGATGATCACTTCCATTAAATTAAACAACATTGCGATGCAACCAGCTGGCACATGCTATTTATGAACATTTTGTGTGTGTCTTATCAACCGTTTCTCTGCAGCCACAATGTGATAATTATTACATTCATTCAATGAAATACTGTGTTGAAAAAGCCTGCTTGTGGCTGTTTAGAAACATCTTCATGTAAGTGTTCATGCAAGCCTTATCAAACATTTCACTACAGGCATGACAGAATATCTGTAACATTCAATGTCTGTAAGAAGACTGCTGTGAAACCATTTTGCTTGTAGCTACTTAGGGACATCTTCATAAAACTTATCCAGCATTTCACTACGGGTGTGATAGACTATCTATAACATCCATTCACTGAAAGAACATTGTCTGGAAAACACCTAGCAAGTAGCTCTTAAGGAACATCTTCACATATGCCATTTCAAACATTTCAGTATATGCCACAAGGAACGGCTATCACTTTCTTACAATGAAAGAGCATTGTGCTTAATCAAGCCAACAGGTAGCTGTTTAGGGATATTTTCACATAAATCATATCAAACATTTGACTACAGATGTGACAATGTCTATAACATTTGTTATCTGAAAGAAAATTATGCAAAAACCATCTTCTTTTCACTGTTTAGGAACATCTGCACATAGTACACTTCAAATACTTAAGTATATTCCACACAGAGCGACTATCATTTTCACAAAATGAAAGAACACATGCTGAATCCAGTTTATGGGTAGCTGTTTAGGAACATCATATATCAAATATTTCACCACAGATGTGACAATATCTAGAACATTCATTCACTGAAAGAACACTGTGAAGAAACCATCTTGCTTGTTAGCTGTTTAAGAATATAAATAAAAGGCTCTTCAAACATATCACTTTATGCCATACAGAATGGCTATCATCTCCATAGCCAGAAAAGAATACTGTGATGAACCCAGCTTGCAAGTAATTGTTTATTAATATTTTGCTCAAGTCTTATCAGACATTTGCCTACAGTCATGACAGGATATCTTTAATGTCTATTCAATGTAATAACACTATATTTAAAAGAATTTCCTTGTAGCTGTTTAGAAACATCTTCATGTAAGACTTATTAAACATTCCTTTGCAGGAATGACAGAATCTCTAAACATTCACTCATTGAATGAACACAGGGATGAAAGCAGTTTTCTTGTAACTGTTGAGGAACATCTTCATATAAAGCTTTTCAAGCATTTCAGTATATGGCATACAGCATGGCCATACCCTTCTTACAAGGAAAGAAGGTTGTGTTTAATAGCTTTCAGGTAGATTATTAGGAGCATTTTTATGTAAGACCTATTGAACTTTTAACTACAGGCATGACAGAATATCTATTACATCCATTCAATGAAAGAACACTATGGTGAAAGTGGCTTGGTTTGACTGTTAAGGAAGATCTTCATTTAAGTCCTTTTCAGCATTTCTGTATATGCCATACTAAACGGCTGTCACTATCTTATGATGAAATTATTCTGTCCTGAACACGTCTTGTTGGATTCTATTTAGGAACATCTTCATATAAGACCTCTCTAACATTTAAGCATATGCCATACAGAAGGGCTCTCACTTACTTACAGTTAAAGGACACTGTGCTAAACCCGGCTTGCTGGCGGCTGTTTGAAACCTCTTCATATAAGACTTATTAAACATTTCACTACAGGCATGACAGACTAGCTATAACACTCGTTCACTGAAAGAACACTGTGGTGAAGCCAGATTACTTCTGGCGCCTTGGGAATGTCTTCGTATAAGGCTCTTCAAACACTTCATTATGCCTACAGAATGGCTATCACTTCCATATCCAGAAAGAACGTTCTGATGAAACCAGTGGCTCTTTATGAGCATTTCATTTATGTCTTATCAAACGTTTCTCTACAGCCGCAACATGATATCCATAACATTCATTCAAGGAAACCACACTATGTTGAAAAAGCTTGCTTGTAGCTGTTCAGGAACACTCTCACCTAAGACATCAAATAGTTCTCTTGAGGCATGACAGAATACGTATAACATTCATTTTCTGAATGAACACTGTGGTGAAAACACCTTGCTTGCAGCTGTTTAGGGGAATCTTCAAATAAGTCCTATCAAACATTTCACTACGGGCATGATGGAATATCTATAACATTCACTCATTGAAAGAATGCTGTGGTGAAACCAACTTCCTTGTAGCTTTTAAGGAACATCTTCATGTAAGTCTTTTCTAGCATTTCAGTATGAGCCATAGAGAACAGCTATACTTTCTTAAAATGAACAAACATTGTACCTAACTCAGCTTTCAGGTAGACTTATAGTAACATTTTCATGTAAGATTTATTGAAAATTTCACAACATGTGCGACAGAATATGTATTACATTAATTCAATGAAAGATCACTATTGTGAAACCAGCTTGCTTGTATCTCTTTAGAAATACACTCATATAAGTCTTTTCTGACATTTCAGTGTATGCCATACAAAGTAACTATCACTTTATTACAATGAAAAGTCAGTGTGCTGATCCCAGCTTGCAGGTAGCTGTAGGAACATTTTCATATATGATATAAAACATTTCACTACAGCTATAGGAGACTATATATATAAAGTTTATTAAATGAAAGAACACTGTGGTGTAACCAGATTGCTTGTAGCTATTTAGGAGTATCTTCATACAAGTCTTTTCAAACATTTCAGTGTATTCCATCCAGAATGGTTATCACTTCCATAAAATGAAAGAACGATGTTAAGAACCCAGCTGGAAAGTTGTCTTTTAGAAATATCTTTTTATAAGTCTTAACAAATATTGCGCTATGGTCATGACAGAATGATTTTAATATTCACTCAAGGAAAGAAGGATGAGCTGAACCCTTGTTTCCTAGTATCTGTTTAGGAAGAACTTCATAAAATACTTAAAAAATTACACTACAGACTTGAAAAATATCCATAAGATTCAGACACTAAAGGAACTCTGGTGAAACAAATGTGCTTACAGCTGTTTAGGGGCATATTCACATAAGACAGTTCAAACATTTCAGCATATGCCCTACAGATGACCTATCAATTACTAACAATGTGAGAACACTGTTCTAAGCCCAGTTTGCGGGTAGCTGTTTAGGAACATGTTCATATAAGACTTAACAAACATTTCATTGCATGTGGGACAGAATATATATAGCATTTGTTCACTGAGAGAAAACTGTGGTGAAACCATCTTACTTGCAGCCATTAAGGATCATCTTCGTATTAGTCATTATAACCATTTCAATATTTGCTGTTCTGATTGAATATGAGTTTCCAACAATGAAAGAAACACTGTGCTGAATCCAGCTTGCAAGTAAGTTTTAACTAACACTTCACTACAAGTGTCACAGAATATCTGCAATATTGTTTCACTGAAAGACCTCTGTGGTGAAAGCATCTTGAAGCTATTATTAGGAACATTTGTATTTGAGACATTTCTCACATTTCAGTATATGCCATAATGAATGGGTATCATTTTCCTACAATGAAAGAACACTGTGCTAAATAGAGCTCACAGATAGCTATCTAGGAACGTTTTTACATAAGACTTATCAAACATTTTACAATAGTCGTGACAGACTATACATAACATTCAGTCACTGAAAGAAAACTGTGGAGAAACAATCTTGCTTGTATATATTTAGAAACTTCTTCATGTTCACCATTTCAAGCATTTCCATATAAGACATACTGAATGAATATCACTTTGAGACAATGATACAACGTGCTGAAGCCAGATTGCAGGCAGCTGTTTAGGAACCTTTTCATAAGAGACTTATCATACATTTCACTACAAAGTATCTATTACATCCATTCAGTGAAAGAACACTATTGTGAAGCCAGATTGCTGGTAGCTAATTAGGAACATCTTGATATAAGGCTTTTCTAATATTTCAGTTTATGCCAAACAGAATGACTATCATTTTCTTAAAATGAAATAACACTGTGTTGAACTCATCTTGCAGGAAGCCATTTAGGGTTTCTTCATACAAAACACCAAACATGTCACTACTGCTCTGACAGAATCTCTGTAAGATTCCTTCACTGAGGAACACACTCTGGTGAAACCAGATTGCTCATAAGTTTTTAGGAATATCTTTATATAAGGCTATTCAAACACATCATATGCTATACAGAATGATGATCACTTCCATTAAATTAAACAACATTGCGATGCAACCAGCTGGCACATGCTATTTATGAACATTTTGTGTGTGTCTTATCAACCGTTTCTCTGCAGCCACAATGTGATAATTATTACATTCATTCAATGAAATACTGTGTTGAAAAAGCCTGCTTGTGGCTGTTTAGAAACATCTTCATGTAAGTGTTCATGCAAGCCTTATCAAACATTTCACTACAGGCATGACAGAATATCTGTAACATTCAATGTCTGTAAGAAGACTGCTGTGAAACCATTTTGCTTGTAGCTACTTAGGGACATCTTCATAAAACTTATCCAGCATTTCACTACGGGTGTGATAGACTATCTATAACATCCATTCACTGAAAGAACATTGTCTGGAAAACAGCTAGCAAGTAGCTCTTAAGGAACATCTTCACATATGCCATTTCAAACATTTCAGTATATGCCACAAGGAACGGCTATCACTTTCTTACAATGAAAGAGCATTGTGCTTAATCAAGCCAACAGGTAGCTGTTTAGGGATATTTTCACATAAATCATATCAAACATTTGACTACAGATGTGACAATGTCTATAACATTTGTTATCTGAAAGAAAATTATGCAAAAACCATCTTCTTTTCACTGTTTAGGAACATCTGCACATAGTACACTTCAAATACTTAAGTATATTCCACACAGAGCGACTATCATTTTCACAAAATGAAAGAACACATGCTGAATCCAGTTTATGGGTAGCTGTTTAGGAACATCATATATCAAATATTTCACCACAGATGTGACAATATCTAGAACATTCATTCACTGAAAGAACACTGTGAAGAAACCATCTTGCTTGTTAGCTGTTTAAGAATATAAATAAAAGGCTCTTCAAACATATCACTTTATGCCATACAGAATGGCTATCATCTCCATAGCCAGAAAAGAATACTGTGATGAACCCAGCTTGCAAGTAATTGTTTATTAATATTTTGCTCAAGTCTTATCAGACATTTGCCTACAGTCATGACAGGATATCTTTAATGTCTATTCAATGTAATAACACTATATTTAAAAGAATTTCCTTGTAGCTGTTTAGAAACATCTTCATGTAAGACTTATTAAACATTCCTTTGCAGGAATGACAGAATCTCTAAACATTCACTCATTGAATGAACACAGGGATGAAAGCAGTTTTCTTGTAACTGTTGAGGAACATCTTCATATAAAGCTTTTCAAGCATTTCAGTATATGGCATACAGCATGGCCATACCCTTCTTACAAGGAAAGAAGGTTGTGTTTAATAGCTTTCAGGTAGATTATTAGGAGCATTTTTATGTAAGACCTATTGAACTTTTAACTACAGGCATGACAGAATATCTATTACATCCATTCAATGAAAGAACACTATGGTGAAAGTGGCTTGGTTTGACTGTTAAGGAAGATCTTCATTTAAGTCCTTTTCAGCATTTCTGTATATGCCATACTAAACGGCTGTCACTATCTTATGATGAAATTATTCTGTCCTGAACACGTCTTGTTGGATTCTATTTAGGAACATCTTCATATAAGACCTCTCTAACATTTAAGCATATGCCATACAGAAGGGCTCTCACTTACTTACAGTTAAAGGACACTGTGCTAAACCCGGCTTGCTGGCGGCTGTTTGAAACCTCTTCATATAAGACTTATTAAACATTTCACTACAGGCATGACAGACTAGCTATAACACTCGTTCACTGAAAGAACACTGTGGTGAAGCCAGATTACTTCTGGCGCCTTGGGAATGTCTTCGTATAAGGCTCTTCAAACACTTCATTATGCCTACAGAATGGCTATCACTTCCATATCCAGAAAGAACGTTCTGATGAAACCAGTGGCTCTTTATGAGCATTTCATTTATGTCTTATCAAACGTTTCTCTACAGCCGCAACATGATATCCATAACATTCATTCAAGGAAACCACACTATGTTGAAAAAGCTTGCTTGTAGCTGTTCAGGAACACTCTCACCTAAGACATCAAATAGTTCTCTTGAGGCATGACAGAATACGTATAACATTCATTTTCTGAATGAACACTGTGGTGAAAACACCTTGCTTGCAGCTGTTTAGGGGAATCTTCAAATAAGTCCTATCAAACATTTCACTACGGGCATGATGGAATATCTATAACATTCACTCATTGAAAGAATGCTGTGGTGAAACCAACTTCCTTGTAGCTTTTAAGGAACATCTTCATGTAAGTCTTTTCTAGCATTTCAGTATGAGCCATAGAGAACAGCTATACTTTCTTAAAATGAACAAACATTGTACCTAACTCAGCTTTCAGGTAGACTTATAGTAACATTTTCATGTAAGATTTATTGAAAATTTCACAACATGTGCGACAGAATATCTATTACATTAATTCAATGAAAGATCACTATTGTGAAACCAGCTTGCTTGTATCTCTTTAGAAATACACTCATATAAGTCTTTTCTGACATTTCAGTGTATGCCATACAAAGTAACTATCACTTTATTACAATGAAAAGTCAGTGTGCTGATCCCAGCTTGCAGGTAGCTGTAGGAACATTTTCATATATGATATAAAACATTTCACTACAGCTATAGGAGACTATATATATAAAGTTTATTAAATGAAAGAACACTGTGGTGTAACCAGATTGCTTGTAGCTATTTAGGAGTATCTTCATACAAGTCTTTTCAAACATTTCAGTGTATTCCATCCAGAATGGTTATCACTTCCATAAAATGAAAGAACGATGTTAAGAACCCAGCTGGAAAGTTGTCTTTTAGAAATATCTTTTTATAAGTCTTAACAAATATTGCGCTATGGTCATGACAGAATGATTTTAATATTCACTCAAGGAAAGAAGGATGAGCTGAACCCTTGTTTCCTAGTATCTGTTTAGGAAGAACTTCATAAAATACTTAAAAAATTACACTACAGACTTGAAAAATATCCATAAGATTCAGACACTAAAGGAACTCTGGTGAAACAAATGTGCTTACAGCTGTTTAGGGGCATATTCACATAAGACAGTTCAAACATTTCAGCATATGCCCTACAGATGACCTATCAATTACTAACAATGTGAGAACGCTGTTCTAAGCCCAGTTTGCGGGTAGCTGTTTAGGAACATGTTCATATAAGACTTAACAAACATTTCATTGCATGTGGGACAGAATATATATAGCATTTGTTCACTGAGAGAAAACTGTGGTGAAACCATCTTACTTGCAGCCATTAAGGATCATCTTCGTATTAGTCATTATAACCATTTCAATATTTGCTGTTCTGATTCAATATGAGTTTCCAACAATGAAAGAAACACTGTGCTGAATCCAGCTTGCAAGTAAGTTTTAACTAACACTTCACTACAAGTGTCACAGAATATCTGCAATATTGTTTCACTGAAAGACCTCTGTGGTGAAAGCATCTTGAAGCTATTATTAGGAACATTTGTATTTGAGACATTTCTCACATTTCAGTATATGCCATAATGAATGGGTATCATTTTCCTACAATGAAAGAACACTGTGCTAAATAGAGCTCACAGATAGCTATCTAGGAACGTTTTTACATAAGACTTATCAAACATTTTACAATAGTCGTGACAGACTATACATCACATTCAGTCACTGAAAGAAAACTGTGGAGAAACAATCTTGCTTGTATATATTTAGAAACTTCTTCATGTTCACCATTTCAAGCATTTCCATATAAGACATACTGAATGAATATCACTTTGAGACAATGACATAACGTGCTGAAGCCAGATTGCAGGGAGCTGTTTAGGAACCTTTTCATAAGAGACTTATCATACATTTCACTACAAAGTATCTGTTACATCCATTCAGTGAAAGAACACTATTGTGAAGCCAGATTGCTGGTAGCTAATTAGGAACATCTTGATATAAGGCTTTTCTAATATTTCAGTTTATGCCAAACAGAATGACTATCATTTTCTTAAAATGAAATAACACTGTGTTGAACTCATCTTGCAGGAAGCCATTTAGGGTTTCTTCATACAAAACACCAAACATGTCACTACTGCTCTGACAGAATCTCTGTAAGATTCCTTCACTGAGGAACACACTCTGGTGAAACCAGATTGCTCATAAGTTTTTAGGAATATCTTTATATAAGGCTATTCAAACACATCATATGCTATACAGAATGATTATCACTTCCATTAAATTAAACAACATTGCGATGCAACCAGCTGGCACATGCTATTTATGAACATTTTGTGTGTGTCTTATCAAACGTTTCTCTGCAGCCACAATGTGATAATTATTGCATTCATTCAATGAAATACTGTGTT
Organism: Equus asinus; assembly: GCF_041296235.1. NCBI lineage: Eukaryota > Metazoa > Chordata > Mammalia > Perissodactyla > Equidae > Equus > Equus asinus. The sequence continues at coordinate 8,718,304 of NC_091818.1, forward strand.
GAAAAAGCCTGCTTGTGGCTGTTTAGAAACATCTTCATGTAAGTGTTCATGCAAGCCTTATCAAACATTTCACTACAGGCATGACAGAATATCTATAACATTCAATGTCTGTAAGAAGACTGCTGTGAAACCATTTTGCTTGTAGCTACTTAGGGACATCTTCATAAAACTTATCCAGCATTTCACTACGGGTGTGATAGACTATCTATAACATCCATTCACTGAAAGAACATTGTCTGGAAAACACCTAGCAAGTAGCTCTTAAGGAACATCTTCACATATGCCATTTCAAACATTTCAGTATATGCCACAAGGAACGGCTATCACTTTCTTACAATGAAAGCGCATTGTGCTTAATCAAGCCAACAGGTAGCTGTTTAGGGATATTTTCACATAAATCATATCAAACATTTGACTACAGATGTGACAATGTCTATAACATTTGTTATCTGAAAGAAAATTATGCAAAAACCATCTTCTTTTCACTGTTTAGGAACATCTGCACATAGTACACTTCAAATACTTAAGTATATTCCACACAGAGCGACTATCATTTTCACAAAATGAAAGAACACATGCTGAATCCAGTTTATGGGTAGCTGTTTAGGAACATCATATATCAAATATTTCACCACAGATGTGACAATATCTAGAACATTCATTCACTGAAAGAACACTGTGAAGAAACCATCTTGCTTGTTAGCTGTTTAAGAATATAAATAAAAGGCTCTTCAAACATATCACTTTATGCCATACAGAATGGCTATCATCTCCATAGCCAGAAAAGAATACTGTGATGAACCCAGCTTGCAAGTAATTGTTTATTAATATTTTGCTCAAGTCTTATCAGACATTTGCCTACAGTCATGACAGGATATCTTTAATGTCTATTCAATGTAATAACACTGTGTTTAAAAGAATTTCCTTGTAGCTGTTTAGAAACATCTTCATGTAAGACTTATTAAACATTCCTTTGCAGGAATGACAGAATCTCTAAACATTCACTCATTGAATGAACACAGGGATGAAAGCAGTTTTCTTGTAACTGTTGAGGAACATCTTCATATAAAGCTTTTCAAGCATTTCAGTATATGGCATACAGCATGGCCATACCCTTCTTACAAGGAAAGAAGGTTGTGTTTAATAGCTTTCAGGTAGATTATTAGGAGCATTTTTATGTAAGACCTATTGAACTTTTAACTACAGGCATGACAGAATATCTATTACATCCATTCAATGAAAGAACACTATGGTGAAAGTGGCTTGGTTTGACTGTTAAGGAAGATCTTCATTTAAGTCCTTTTCAGCATTTCTGTATATGCCATACTAAACGGCTGTCACTATCTTATGATGAAATTATTCTGTCCTGAACACGTCTTGTTGGATTCTATTTAGGAACATCTTCATATAAGACCTCTCTAACATTTAAGCATATGCCATACAGAAGGGCTCTCACTTACTTACAGTTAAAGGACACTGTGCTAAACCCGGCTTGCTGGCGGCTGTTTGAAACCTCTTCATATAAGACTTATTAAACATTTCACTACAGGCATGACAGACTAGCTATAACACTCGTTCACTGAAAGAACACTGTGGTGAAGCCAGATTACTTCTGGCGCCTTGGGAATGTCTTCGTATAAGGCTCTTCAAACACTTCATTATGCCTACAGAATGGCTATCACTTCCATATCCAGAAAGAACGTTCTGATGAAACCAGTGGCTCTTTATGAGCATTTCATTTATGTCTTATCAAACGTTTCTCTACAGCCGCAACATGATATCCATAACATTCATTCAAGGAAACCACACTATGTTGAAAAAGCTTGCTTGTAGCTGTTCAGGAACACTCTCACCTAAGACATCAAATAGTTCTCTTGAGGCATGACAGAATACGTATAACATTCATTTTCTGAATGAACACTGTGGTGAAAACACCTTGCTTGCAGCTGTTTAGGGGAATCTTCAAATAAGTCCTATCAAACATTTCACTACGGGCATGATGGAATATCTATAACATTCACTCATTGAAAGAATGCTGTGGTGAAACCAACTTCCTTGTAGCTTTTAAGGAACATCTTCATGTAAGTCTTTTCTAGCATTTCAGTATGAGCCATAGAGAACAGCTATACTTTCTTAAAATGAACAAACATTGTACCTAACTCAGCTTTCAGGTAGACTTATAGTAACATTTTCATGTAAGATTTATTGAAAATTTCACAACATGTGCGACAGAATATCTATTACATTAATTCAATGAAAGATCACTATTGTGAAACCAGCTTGCTTGTATCTCTTTAGAAATACACTCATATAAGTCTTTTCTGACATTTCAGTGTATGCCATACAAAGTAACTATCACTTTATTACAATGAAAAGTCAGTGTGCTGATCCCAGCTTGCAGGTAGCTGTAGGAACATTTTCATATATGATATAAAACATTTCACTACAGCTATAGGAGACTATATATATAAAGTTTATTAAATGAAAGAACACTGTGGTGTAACCAGATTGCTTGTAGCTATTTAGGAGTATCTTCATACAAGTCTTTTCAAACATTTCAGTGTATTCCATCCAGAATGGTTATCACTTCCATAAAATGAAAGAACGATGTTAAGAACCCAGCTGGAAAGTTGTCTTTTAGAAATATCTTTTTATAAGTCTTAACAAATATTGCGCTATGGTCATGACAGAATGATTTTAATATTCACTCAAGGAAAGAAGGATGAGCTGAACCCTTGTTTCCTAGTATCTGTTTAGGAAGAACTTCATAAAATACTTAAAAAATTACACTACAGACTTGAAAAATATCCATAAGATTCAGACACTAAAGGAACTCTGGTGAAACAAATGTGCTTACAGCTGTTTAGGGGCATATTCACATAAGACAGTTCAAACATTTCAGCATATGCCCTACAGATGACCTATCAATTACTAACAATGTGAGAACGCTGTTCTAAGCCCAGTTTGCGGGTAGCTGTTTAGGAACATGTTCATATAAGACTTAACAAACATTTCATTGCATGTGGGACAGAATATATATAGCATTTGTTCACTGAGAGAAAACTGTGGTGAAACCATCTTACTTGCAGCCATTAAGGATCATCTTCGTATTAGTCATTATAACCATTTCAATATTTGCTGTTCTGATTCAATATGAGTTTCCAACAATGAAAGAAACACTGTGCTGAATCCAGCTTGCAAGTAAGTTTTAACTAACACTTCACTACAAGTGTCACAGAATATCTGCAATATTGTTTCACTGAAAGACCTCTGTGGTGAAAGCATCTTGAAGCTATTATTAGGAACATTTGTATTTGAGACATTTCTCACATTTCAGTATATGCCATAATGAATGGGTATCATTTTCCTACAATGAAAGAACACTGTGCTAAATAGAGCTCACAGATAGCTATCTAGGAACGTTTTTACATAAGACTTATCAAACATTTTACAATAGTCGTGACAGACTATACATCACATTCAGTCACTGAAAGAAAACTGTGGAGAAACAATCTTGCTTGTATATATTTAGAAACTTCTTCATGTTCACCATTTCAAGCATTTCCATATAAGACATACTGAATGAATATCACTTTGAGACAATGACATAACGTGCTGAAGCCAGATTGCAGGCAGCTGTTTAGGAACCTTTTCATAAGAGACTTATCATACATTTCACTACAAAGTATCTGTTACATCCATTCAGTGAAAGAACACTATTGTGAAGCCAGATTGCTGGTAGCTAATTAGGAACATCTTGATATAAGGCTTTTCTAATATTTCAGTTTATGCCAAACAGAATGACTATCATTTTCTTAAAATGAAATAACACTGTGTTGAACTCATCTTGCAGGAAGCCATTTAGGGTTTCTTCATACAAAACACCAAACATGTCACTACTGCTCTGACAGAATCTCTGTAAGATTCCTTCACTGAGGAACACACTCTGGTGAAACCAGATTGCTCATAAGTTTTTAGGAATATCTTTATATAAGGCTATTCAAACACATCATATGCTATACAGAATGATGATCACTTCCATTAAATTAAACAACATTGCGATGCAACCAGCTGGCACATGCTATTTATGAACATTTTGTGTGTGTCTTATCAAACGTTTCTCTGCAGCCACAATGTGATAATTATTGCATTCATTCAATGAAATACTGTGTTGAAAAAGCCTGCTTGTGGCTGTTTAGAAACATCTTCATGTAAGTGTTCATGCAAGCCTTATCAAACATTTCACTACAGGCATGACAGAATATCTATAACATTCAATGTCTGTAAGAAGACTGCTGTGAAACCATTTTGCTTGTAGCTACTTAGGGACATCTTCATAAAACTTATCCAGCATTTCACTACGGGTGTGATAGACTATCTATAACATCCATTCACTGAAAGAACATTGTCTGGAAAACACCTAGCAAGTAGCTCTTAAGGAACATCTTCACATATGCCATTTCAAACATTTCAGTATATGCCACAAGGAACGGCTATCACTTTCTTACAATGAAAGCGCATTGTGCTTAATCAAGCCAACAGGTAGCTGTTTAGGGATATTTTCACATAAATCATATCAAACATTTGACTACAGATGTGACAATGTCTATAACATTTGTTATCTGAAAGAAAATTATGCAAAAACCATCTTCTTTTCACTGTTTAGGAACATCTGCACATAGTACACTTCAAATACTTAAGTATATTCCACACAGAGCGACTATCATTTTCACAAAATGAAAGAACACATGCTGAATCCAGTTTATGGGTAGCTGTTTAGGAACATCATATATCAAATATTTCACCACAGATGTGACAATATCTAGAACATTCATTCACTGAAAGAACACTGTGAAGAAACCATCTTGCTTGTTAGCTGTTTAAGAATATAAATAAAAGGCTCTTCAAACATATCACTTTATGCCATACAGAATGGCTATCATCTCCATAGCCAGAAAAGAATACTGTGATGAACCCAGCTTGCAAGTAATTGTTTATTAATATTTTGCTCAAGTCTTATCAGACATTTGCCTACAGTCATGACAGGATATCTTTAATGTCTATTCAATGTAATAACACTGTGTTTAAAAGAATTTCCTTGTAGCTGTTTAGAAACATCTTCATGTAAGACTTATTAAACATTCCTTTGCAGGAATGACAGAATCTCTAAACATTCACTCATTGAATGAACACAGGGATGAAAGCAGTTTTCTTGTAACTGTTGAGGAACATCTTCATATAAAGCTTTTCAAGCATTTCAGTATATGGCATACAGCATGGCCATACCCTTCTTACAAGGAAAGAAGGTTGTGTTTAATAGCTTTCAGGTAGATTATTAGGAGCATTTTTATGTAAGACCTATTGAACTTTTAACTACAGGCATGACAGAATATCTATTACATCCATTCAATGAAAGAACACTATGGTGAAAGTGGCTTGGTTTGACTGTTAAGGAAGATCTTCATTTAAGTCCTTTTCAGCATTTCTGTATATGCCATACTAAACGGCTGTCACTATCTTATGATGAAATTATTCTGTCCTGAACACGTCTTGTTGGATTCTATTTAGGAACATCTTCATATAAGACCTCTCTAACATTTAAGCATATGCCATACAGAAGGGCTCTCACTTACTTACAGTTAAAGGACACTGTGCTAAACCCGGCTTGCTGGCGGCTGTTTGAAACCTCTTCATATAAGACTTATTAAACATTTCACTACAGGCATGACAGACTAGCTATAACACTCGTTCACTGAAAGAACACTGTGGTGAAGCCAGATTACTTCTGGCGCCTTGGGAATGTCTTCGTATAAGGCTCTTCAAACACTTCATTATGCCTACAGAATGGCTATCACTTCCATATCCAGAAAGAACGTTCTGATGAAACCAGTGGCTCTTTATGAGCATTTCATTTATGTCTTATCAAACGTTTCTCTACAGCCGCAACATGATATCCATAACATTCATTCAAGGAAACCACACTATGTTGAAAAAGCTTGCTTGTAGCTGTTCAGGAACACTCTCACCTAAGACATCAAATAGTTCTCTTGAGGCATGACAGAATACGTATAACATTCATTTTCTGAATGAACACTGTGGTGAAAACACCTTGCTTGCAGCTGTTTAGGGGAATCTTCAAATAAGTCCTATCAAACATTTCACTACGGGCATGATGGAATATCTATAACATTCACTCATTGAAAGAATGCTGTGGTGAAACCAACTTCCTTGTAGCTTTTAAGGAACATCTTCATGTAAGTCTTTTCTAGCATTTCAGTATGAGCCATAGAGAACAGCTATACTTTCTTAAAATGAACAAACATTGTACCTAACTCAGCTTTCAGGTAGACTTATAGTAACATTTTCATGTAAGATTTATTGAAAATTTCACAACATGTGCGACAGAATATCTATTACATTAATTCAATGAAAGATCACTATTGTGAAACCAGCTTGCTTGTATCTCTTTAGAAATACACTCATATAAGTCTTTTCTGACATTTCAGTGTATGCCATACAAAGTAACTATCACTTTATTACAATGAAAAGTCAGTGTGCTGATCCCAGCTTGCAGGTAGCTGTAGGAACATTTTCATATATGATATAAAACATTTCACTACAGCTATAGGAGACTATATATATAAAGTTTATTAAATGAAAGAACACTGTGGTGTAACCAGATTGCTTGTAGCTATTTAGGAGTATCTTCATACAAGTCTTTTCAAACATTTCAGTGTATTCCATCCAGAATGGTTATCACTTCCATAAAATGAAAGAACGATGTTAAGAACCCAGCTGGAAAGTTGTCTTTTAGAAATATCTTTTTATAAGTCTTAACAAATATTGCGCTATGGTCATGACAGAATGATTTTAATATTCACTCAAGGAAAGAAGGATGAGCTGAACCCTTGTTTCCTAGTATCTGTTTAGGAAGAACTTCATAAAATACTTAAAAAATTACACTACAGACTTGAAAAATATCCATAAGATTCAGACACTAAAGGAACTCTGGTGAAACAAATGTGCTTACAGCTGTTTAGGGGCATATTCACATAAGACAGTTCAAACATTTCAGCATATGCCCTACAGATGACCTATCAATTACTAACAATGTGAGAACGCTGTTCTAAGCCCAGTTTGCGGGTAGCTGTTTAGGAACATGTTCATATAAGACTTAACAAACATTTCATTGCATGTGGGACAGAATATATATAGCATTTGTTCACTGAGAGAAAACTGTGGTGAAACCATCTTACTTGCAGCCATTAAGGATCATCTTCGTATTAGTCATTATAACCATTTCAATATTTGCTGTTCTGATTCAATATGAGTTTCCAACAATGAAAGAAACACTGTGCTGAATCCAGCTTGCAAGTAAGTTTTAACTAACACTTCACTACAAGTGTCACAGAATATCTGCAATATTGTTTCACTGAAAGACCTCTGTGGTGAAAGCATCTTGAAGCTATTATTAGGAACATTTGTATTTGAGACATTTCTCACATTTCAGTATATGCCATAATGAATGGGTATCATTTTCCTACAATGAAAGAACACTGTGCTAAATAGAGCTCACAGATAGCTATCTAGGAACGTTTTTACATAAGACTTATCAAACATTTTACAATAGTCGTGACAGACTATACATCACATTCAGTCACTGAAAGAAAACTGTGGAGAAACAATCTTGCTTGTATATATTTAGAAACTTCTTCATGTTCACCATTTCAAGCATTTCCATATAAGACATACTGAATGAATATCACTTTGAGACAATGACATAACGTGCTGAAGCCAGATTGCAGGCAGCTGTTTAGGAACCTTTTCATAAGAGACTTATCATACATTTCACTACAAAGTATCTGTTACATCCATTCAGTGAAAGAACACTATTGTGAAGCCAGATTGCTGGTAGCTAATTAGGAACATCTTGATATAAGGCTTTTCTAATATTTCAGTTTATGCCAAACAGAATGACTATCATTTTCTTAAAATGAAATAACACTGTGTTGAACTCATCTTGCAGGAAGCCATTTAGGGTTTCTTCATACAAAACACCAAACATGTCACTACTGCTCTGACAGAATCTCTGTAAGATTCCTTCACTGAGGAACACACTCTGGTGAAACCAGATTGCTCATAAGTTTTTAGGAATATCTTTATATAAGGCTATTCAAACACATCATATGCTATACAGAATGATGATCACTTCCATTAAATTAAACAACATTGCGATGCAACCAGCTGGCACATGCTATTTATGAACATTTTGTGTGTGTCTTATCAAACGTTTCTCTGCAGCCACAATGTGATAATTATTGCATTCATTCAATGAAATACTGTGTTGAAAAAGCCTGCTTGTGGCTGTTTAGAAACATCTTCATGTAAGTGTTCATGCAAGCCTTATCAAACATTTCACTACAGGCATGACAGAATATCTATAACATTCAATGTCTGTAAGAAGACTGCTGTGAAACCATTTTGCTTGTAGCTACTTAGGGACATCTTCATAAAACTTATCCAGCATTTCACTACGGGTGTGATAGACTATCTATAACATCCATTCACTGAAAGAACATTGTCTGGAAAACACCTAGCAAGTAGCTCTTAAGGAACATCTTCACATATGCCATTTCAAACATTTCAGTATATGCCACAAGGAACGGCTATCACTTTCTTACAATGAAAGCGCATTGTGCTTAATCAAGCCAACAGGTAGCTGTTTAGGGATATTTTCACATAAATCATATCAAACATTTGACTACAGATGTGACAATGTCTATAACATTTGTTATCTGAAAGAAAATTATGCAAAAACCATCTTCTTTTCACTGTTTAGGAACATCTGCACATAGTACACTTCAAATACTTAAGTATATTCCACACAGAGCGACTATCATTTTCACAAAATGAAAGAACACATGCTGAATCCAGTTTATGGGTAGCTGTTTAGGAACATCATATATCAAATATTTCACCACAGATGTGACAATATCTAGAACATTCATTCACTGAAAGAACACTGTGAAGAAACCATCTTGCTTGTTAGCTGTTTAAGAATATAAATAAAAGGCTCTTCAAACATATCACTTTATGCCATACAGAATGGCTATCATCTCCATAGCCAGAAAAGAATACTGTGATGAACCCAGCTTGCAAGTAATTGTTTATTAATATTTTGCTCAAGTCTTATCAGACATTTGCCTACAGTCATGACAGGATATCTTTAATGTCTATTCAATGTAATAACACTATATTTAAAAGAATTTCCTTGTAGCTGTTTAGAAACATCTTCATGTAAGACTTATTAAACATTCCTTTGCAGGAATGACAGAATCTCTAAACATTCACTCATTGAATGAACACAGGGATGAAAGCAGTTTTCTTGTAACTGTTGAGGAACATCTTCATATAAAGCTTTTCAAGCATTTCAGTATATGGCATACAGCATGGCCATACCCTTCTTACAAGGAAAGAAGGTTGTGTTTAATAGCTTTCAGGTAGATTATTAGGAGCATTTTTATGTAAGACCTATTGAACTTTTAACTACAGGCATGACAGAATATCTATTACATCCATTCAATGAAAGAACACTATGGTGAAAGTGGCTTGGTTTGACTGTTAAGGAAGATCTTCATTTAAGTCCTTTTCAGCATTTCTGTATATGCCATACTAAACGGCTGTCACTATCTTATGATGAAATTATTCTGTCCTGAACACGTCTTGTTGGATTCTATTTAGGAACATCTTCATATAAGACCTCTCTAACATTTAAGCATATGCCATACAGAAGGGCTCTCACTTACTTACAGTTAAAGGACACTGTGCTAAACCCGGCTTGCTGGCGGCTGTTTGAAACCTCTTCATATAAGACTTATTAAACATTTCACTACAGGCATGACAGACTAGCTATAACACTCGTTCACTGAAAGAACACTGTGGTGAAGCCAGATTACTTCTGGCGCCTTGGGAATGTCTTCGTATAAGGCTCTTCAAACACTTCATTATGCCTACAGAATGGCTATCACTTCCATATCCAGAAAGAACGTTCTGATGAAACCAGTGGCTCTTTATGAGCATTTCATTTATGTCTTATCAAACGTTTCTCTACAGCCGCAACATGATATCCATAACATTCATTCAAGGAAACCACACTATGTTGAAAAAGCTTGCTTGTAGCTGTTCAGGAACACTCTCACCTAAGACATCAAATAGTTCTCTTGAGGCATGACAGAATACGTATAACATTCATTTTCTGAATGAACACTGTGGTGAAAACACCTTGCTTGCAGCTGTTTAGGGGAATCTTCAAATAAGTCCTATCAAACATTTCACTACGGGCATGATGGAATATCTATAACATTCACTCATTGAAAGAATGCTGTGGTGAAACCAACTTCCTTGTAGCTTTTAAGGAACATCTTCATGTAAGTCTTTTCTAGCATTTCAGTATGAGCCATAGAGAACAGCTATACTTTCTTAAAATGAACAAACATTGTACCTAACTCAGCTTTCAGGTAGACTTATAGTAACATTTTCATGTAAGATTTATTGAAAATTTCACAACATGTGCGACAGAATATCTATTACATTAATTCAATGAAAGATCACTATTGTGAAACCAGCTTGCTTGTATCTCTTTAGAAATACACTCATATAAGTCTTTTCTGACATTTCAGTGTATGCCATACAAAGTAACTATCACTTTATTACAATGAAAAGTCAGTGTGCTGATCCCAGCTTGCAGGTAGCTGTAGGAACATTTTCATATATGATATAAAACATTTCACTACAGCTATAGGAGACTATATATATAAAGTTTATTAAATGAAAGAACACTGTGGTGTAACCAGATTGCTTGTAGCTATTTAGGAGTATCTTCATACAAGTCTTTTCAAACATTTCAGTGTATTCCATCCAGAATGGTTATCACTTCCATAAAATGAAAGAACGATGTTAAGAACCCAGCTGGAAAGTTGTCTTTTAGAAATATCTTTTTATAAGTCTTAACAAATATTGCGCTATGGTCATGACAGAATGATTTTAATATTCACTCAAGGAAAGAAGGATGAGCTGAACCCTTGTTTCCTAGTATCTGTTTAGGAAGAACTTCATAAAATACTTAAAAAATTACACTACAGACTTGAAAAATATCCATAAGATTCAGACACTAAAGGAACTCTGGTGAAACAAATGTGCTTACAGCTGTTTAGGGGCATATTCACATAAGACAGTTCAAACATTTCAGCATATGCCCTACAGATGACCTATCAATTACTAACAATGTGAGAACGCTGTTCTAAGCCCAGTTTGCGGGTAGCTGTTTAGGAACATGTTCATATAAGACTTAACAAACATTTCATTGCATGTGGGACAGAATATATATAGCATTTGTTCACTGAGAGAAAACTGTGGTGAAACCATCTTACTTGCAGCCATTAAGGATCATCTTCGTATTAGTCATTATAACCATTTCAATATTTGCTGTTCTGATTCAATATGAGTTTCCAACAATGAAAGAAACACTGTGCTGAATCCAGCTTGCAAGTAAGTTTTAACTAACACTTCACTACAAGTGTCACAGAATATCTGCAATATTGTTTCACTGAAAGACCTCTGTGGTGAAAGCATCTTGAAGCTATTATTAGGAACATTTGTATTTGAGACATTTCTCACATTTCAGTATATGCCATAATGAATGGGTATCATTTTCCTACAATGAAAGAACACTGTGCTAAATAGAGCTCACAGATAGCTATCTAGGAACGTTTTTACATAAGACTTATCAAACATTTTACAATAGTCGTGACAGACTATACATCACATTCAGTCACTGAAAGAAAACTGTGGAGAAACAATCTTGCTTGTATATATTTAGAAACTTCTTCATGTTCACCATTTCAAGCATTTCCATATAAGACATACTGAATGAATATCACTTTGAGACAATGACATAACGTGCTGAAGCCAGATTGCAGGCAGCTGTTTAGGAACCTTTTCATAAGAGACTTATCATACATTTCACTACAAAGTATCTGTTACATCCATTCAGTGAAAGAACACTATTGTGAAGCCAGATTGCTGGTAGCTAATTAGGAACATCTTGATATAAGGCTTTTCTAATATTTCAGTTTATGCCAAACAGAATGACTATCATTTTCTTAAAATGAAATAACACTGTGTTGAACTCATCTTGCAGGAAGCCATTTAGGGTTTCTTCATACAAAACACCAAACATGTCACTACTGCTCTGACAGAATCTCTGTAAGATTCCTTCACTGAGGAACACACTCTGGTGAAACCAGATTGCTCATAAGTTTTTAGGAATATCTTTATATAAGGCTATTCAAACACATCATATGCTATACAGAATGATGATCACTTCCATTAAATTAAACAACATTGCGATGCAACCAGCTGGCACATGCTATTTATGAACATTTTGTGTGTGTCTTATCAAACGTTTCTCTGCAGCCACAATGTGATAATTATTGCATTCATTCAATGAAATACTGTGTTGAAAAAGCCTGCTTGTGGCTGTTTAGAAACATCTTCATGTAAGTGTTCATGCAAGCCTTATCAAACATTTCACTACAGGCATGACAGAATATCTATAACATTCAATGTCTGTAAGAAGACTGCTGTGAAACCATTTTGCTTGTAGCTACTTAGGGACATCTTCATAAAACTTATCCAGCATTTCACTACGGGTGTGATAGACTATCTATAACATCCATTCACTGAAAGAACATTGTCTGGAAAACACCTAGCAAGTAGCTCTTAAGGAACATCTTCACATATGCCATTTCAAACATTTCAGTATATGCCACAAGGAACGGCTATCACTTTCTTACAATGAAAGCGCATTGTGCTTAATCAAGCCAACAGGTAGCTGTTTAGGGATATTTTCACATAAATCATATCAAACATTTGACTACAGATGTGACAATGTCTATAACATTTGTTATCTGAAAGAAAATTATGCAAAAACCATCTTCTTTTCACTGTTTAGGAACATCTGCACATAGTACACTTCAAATACTTAAGTATATTCCACACAGAGCGACTATCATTTTCACAAAATGAAAGAACACATGCTGAATCCAGTTTATGGGTAGCTGTTTAGGAACATCATATATCAAATATTTCACCACAGATGTGACAATATCTAGAACATTCATTCACTGAAAGAACACTGTGAAGAAACCATCTTGCTTGTTAGCTGTTTAAGAATATAAATAAAAGGCTCTTCAAACATATCACTTTATGCCATACAGAATGGCTATCATCTCCATAGCCAGAAAAGAATACTGTGATGAACCCAGCTTGCAAGTAATTGTTTATTAATATTTTGCTCAAGTCTTATCAGACATTTGCCTACAGTCATGACAGGATATCTTTAATGTCTATTCAATGTAATAACACTGTGTTTAAAAGAATTTCCTTGTAGCTGTTTAGAAACATCTTCATGTAAGACTTATTAAACATTCCTTTGCAGGAATGACAGAATCTCTAAACATTCACTCATTGAATGAACACAGGGATGAAAGCAGTTTTCTTGTAACTGTTGAGGAACATCTTCATATAAAGCTTTTCAAGCATTTCAGTATATGGCATACAGCATGGCCATACCCTTCTTACAAGGAAAGAAGGTTGTGTTTAATAGCTTTCAGGTAGATTATTAGGAGCATTTTTATGTAAGACCTATTGAACTTTTAACTACAGGCATGACAGAATATCTATTACATCCATTCAATGAAAGAACACTATGGTGAAAGTGGCTTGGTTTGACTGTTAAGGAAGATCTTCATTTAAGTCCTTTTCAGCATTTCTGTATATGCCATACTAAACGGCTGTCACTATCTTATGATGAAATTATTCTGTCCTGAACACGTCTTGTTGGATTCTATTTAGGAACATCTTCATATAAGACCTCTCTAACATTTAAGCATATGCCATACAGAAGGGCTCTCACTTACTTACAGTTAAAGGACACTGTGCTAAACCCGGCTTGCTGGCGGCTGTTTGAAACCTCTTCATATAAGACTTATTAAACATTTCACTACAGGCATGACAGACTAGCTATAACACTCGTTCACTGAAAGAACACTGTGGTGAAGCCAGATTACTTCTGGCGCCTTGGGAATGTCTTCGTATAAGGCTCTTCAAACACTTCATTATGCCTACAGAATGGCTATCACTTCCATATCCAGAAAGAACGTTCTGATGAAACCAGTGGCTCTTTATGAGCATTTCATTTATGTCTTATCAAACGTTTCTCTACAGCCGCAACATGATATCCATAACATTCATTCAAGGAAACCACACTATGTTGAAAAAGCTTGCTTGTAGCTGTTCAGGAACACTCTCACCTAAGACATCAAATAGTTCTCTTGAGGCATGACAGAATACGTATAACATTCATTTTCTGAATGAACACTGTGGTGAAAACACCTTGCTTGCAGCTGTTTAGGGGAATCTTCAAATAAGTCCTATCAAACATTTCACTACGGGCATGATGGAATATCTATAACATTCACTCATTGAAAGAATGCTGTGGTGAAACCAACTTCCTTGTAGCTTTTAAGGAACATCTTCATGTAAGTCTTTTCTAGCATTTCAGTATGAGCCATAGAGAACAGCTATACTTTCTTAAAATGAACAAACATTGTACCTAACTCAGCTTTCAGGTAGACTTATAGTAACATTTTCATGTAAGATTTATTGAAAATTTCACAACATGTGCGACAGAATATCTATTACATTAATTCAATGAAAGATCACTATTGTGAAACCAGCTTGCTTGTATCTCTTTAGAAATACACTCATATAAGTCTTTTCTGACATTTCAGTGTATGCCATACAAAGTAACTATCACTTTATTACAATGAAAAGTCAGTGTGCTGATCCCAGCTTGCAGGTAGCTGTAGGAACATTTTCATATATGATATAAAACATTTCACTACAGCTATAGGAGACTATATATATAAAGTTTATTAAATGAAAGAACACTGTGGTGTAACCAGATTGCTTGTAGCTATTTAGGAGTATCTTCATACAAGTCTTTTCAAACATTTCAGTGTATTCCATCCAGAATGGTTATCACTTCCATAAAATGAAAGAACGATGTTAAGAACCCAGCTGGAAAGTTGTCTTTTAGAAATATCTTTTTATAAGTCTTAACAAATATTGCGCTATGGTCATGACAGAATGATTTTAATATTCACTCAAGGAAAGAAGGATGAGCTGAACCCTTGTTTCCTAGTATCTGTTTAGGAAGAACTTCATAAAATACTTAAAAAATTACACTACAGACTTGAAAAATATCCATAAGATTCAGACACTAAAGGAACTCTGGTGAAACAAATGTGCTTACAGCTGTTTAGGGGCATATTCACATAAGACAGTTCAAACATTTCAGCATATGCCCTACAGATGACCTATCAATTACTAACAATGTGAGAACGCTGTTCTAAGCCCAGTTTGCGGGTAGCTGTTTAGGAACATGTTCATATAAGACTTAACAAACATTTCATTGCATGTGGGACAGAATATATATAGCATTTGTTCACTGAGAGAAAACTGTGGTGAAACCATCTTACTTGCAGCCATTAAGGATCATCTTCGTATTAGTCATTATAACCATTTCAATATTTGCTGTTCTGATTCAATATGAGTTTCCAACAATGAAAGAAACACTGTGCTGAATCCAGCTTGCAAGTAAGTTTTAACTAACACTTCACTACAAGTGTCACAGAATATCTGCAATATTGTTTCACTGAAAGACCTCTGTGGTGAAAGCATCTTGAAGCTATTATTAGGAACATTTGTATTTGAGACATTTCTCACATTTCAGTATATGCCATAATGAATGGGTATCATTTTCCTACAATGAAAGAACACTGTGCTAAATAGAGCTCACAGATAGCTATCTAGGAACGTTTTTACATAAGACTTATCAAACATTTTACAATAGTCGTGACAGACTATACATCACATTCAGTCACTGAAAGAAAACTGTGGAGAAACAATCTTGCTTGTATATATTTAGAAACTTCTTCATGTTCACCATTTCAAGCATTTCCATATAAGACATACTGAATGAATATCACTTTGAGACAATGACATAACGTGCTGAAGCCAGATTGCAGGCAGCTGTTTAGGAACCTTTTCATAAGAGACTTATCATACATTTCACTACAAAGTATCTGTTACATCCATTCAGTGAAAGAACACTATTGTGAAGCCAGATTGCTGGTAGCTAATTAGGAACATCTTGATATAAGGCTTTTCTAATATTTCAGTTTATGCCAAACAGAATGACTATCATTTTCTTAAAATGAAATAACACTGTGTTGAACTCATCTTGCAGGAAGCCATTTAGGGTTTCTTCATACAAAACACCAAACATGTCACTACTGCTCTGACAGAATCTCTGTAAGATTCCTTCACTGAGGAACACACTCTGGTGAAACCAGATTGCTCATAAGTTTTTAGGAATATCTTTATATAAGGCTATTCAAACACATCATATGCTATACAGAATGATGATCACTTCCATTAAATTAAACAACATTGCGATGCAACCAGCTGGCACATGCTATTTATGAACATTTTGTGTGTGTCTTATCAAACGTTTCTCTGCAGCCACAATGTGATAATTATTGCATTCATTCAATGAAATACTGTGTTGAAAAAGCCTGCTTGTGGCTGTTTAGAAACATCTTCATGTAAGTGTTCATGCAAGCCTTATCAAACATTTCACTACAGGCATGACAGAATATCTATAACATTCAATGTCTGTAAGAAGACTGCTGTGAAACCATTTTGCTTGTAGCTACTTAGGGACATCTTCATAAAACTTATCCAGCATTTCACTACGGGTGTGATAGACTATCTATAACATCCATTCACTGAAAGAACATTGTCTGGAAAACACCTAGCAAGTAGCTCTTAAGGAACATCTTCACATATGCCATTTCAAACATTTCAGTATATGCCACAAGGAACGGCTATCACTTTCTTACAATGAAAGCGCATTGTGCTTAATCAAGCCAACAGGTAGCTGTTTAGGGATATTTTCACATAAATCATATCAAACATTTGACTACAGATGTGACAATGTCTATAACATTTGTTATCTGAAAGAAAATTATGCAAAAACCATCTTCTTTTCACTGTTTAGGAACATCTGCACATAGTACACTTCAAATACTTAAGTATATTCCACACAGAGCGACTATCATTTTCACAAAATGAAAGAACACATGCTGAATCCAGTTTATGGGTAGCTGTTTAGGAACATCATATATCAAATATTTCACCACAGATGTGACAATATCTAGAACATTCATTCACTGAAAGAACACTGTGAAGAAACCATCTTGCTTGTTAGCTGTTTAAGAATATAAATAAAAGGCTCTTCAAACATATCACTTTATGCCATACAGAATGGCTATCATCTCCATAGCCAGAAAAGAATACTGTGATGAACCCAGCTTGCAAGTAATTGTTTATTAATATTTTGCTCAAGTCTTATCAGACATTTGCCTACAGTCATGACAGGATATCTTTAATGTCTATTCAATGTAATAACACTGTGTTTAAAAGAATTTCCTTGTAGCTGTTTAGAAACATCTTCATGTAAGACTTATTAAACATTCCTTTGCAGGAATGACAGAATCTCTAAACATTCACTCATTGAATGAACACAGGGATGAAAGCAGTTTTCTTGTAACTGTTGAGGAACATCTTCATATAAAGCTTTTCAAGCATTTCAGTATATGGCATACAGCATGGCCATACCCTTCTTACAAGGAAAGAAGGTTGTGTTTAATAGCTTTCAGGTAGATTATTAGGAGCATTTTTATGTAAGACCTATTGAACTTTTAACTACAGGCATGACAGAATATCTATTACATCCATTCAATGAAAGAACACTATGGTGAAAGTGGCTTGGTTTGACTGTTAAGGAAGATCTTCATTTAAGTCCTTTTCAGCATTTCTGTATATGCCATACTAAACGGCTGTCACTATCTTATGATGAAATTATTCTGTCCTGAACACGTCTTGTTGGATTCTATTTAGGAACATCTTCATATAAGACCTCTCTAACATTTAAGCATATGCCATACAGAAGGGCTCTCACTTACTTACAGTTAAAGGACACTGTGCTAAACCCGGCTTGCTGGCGGCTGTTTGAAACCTCTTCATATAAGACTTATTAAACATTTCACTACAGGCATGACAGACTAGCTATAACACTCGTTCACTGAAAGAACACTGTGGTGAAGCCAGATTACTTCTGGCGCCTTGGGAATGTCTTCGTATAAGGCTCTTCAAACACTTCATTATGCCTACAGAATGGCTATCACTTCCATATCCAGAAAGAACGTTCTGATGAAACCAGTGGCTCTTTATGAGCATTTCATTTATGTCTTATCAAACGTTTCTCTACAGCCGCAACATGATATCCATAACATTCATTCAAGGAAACCACACTATGTTGAAAAAGCTTGCTTGTAGCTGTTCAGGAACACTCTCACCTAAGACATCAAATAGTTCTCTTGAGGCATGACAGAATACGTATAACATTCATTTTCTGAATGAACACTGTGGTGAAAACACCTTGCTTGCAGCTGTTTAGGGGAATCTTCAAATAAGTCCTATCAAACATTTCACTACGGGCATGATGGAATATCTATAACATTCACTCATTGAAAGAATGCTGTGGTGAAACCAACTTCCTTGTAGCTTTTAAGGAACATCTTCATGTAAGTCTTTTCTAGCATTTCAGTATGAGCCATAGAGAACAGCTATACTTTCTTAAAATGAACAAACATTGTACCTAACTCAGCTTTCAGGTAGACTTATAGTAACATTTTCATGTAAGATTTATTGAAAATTTCACAACATGTGCGACAGAATATCTATTACATTAATTCAATGAAAGATCACTATTGTGAAACCAGCTTGCTTGTATCTCTTTAGAAATACACTCATATAAGTCTTTTCTGACATTTCAGTGTATGCCATACAAAGTAACTATCACTTTATTACAATGAAAAGTCAGTGTGCTGATCCCAGCTTGCAGGTAGCTGTAGGAACATTTTCATATATGATATAAAACATTTCACTACAGCTATAGGAGACTATATATATAAAGTTTATTAAATGAAAGAACACTGTGGTGTAACCAGATTGCTTGTAGCTATTTAGGAGTATCTTCATACAAGTCTTTTCAAACATTTCAGTGTATTCCATCCAGAATGGTTATCACTTCCATAAAATGAAAGAACGATGTTAAGAACCCAGCTGGAAAGTTGTCTTTTAGAAATATCTTTTTATAAGTCTTAACAAATATTGCGCTATGGTCATGACAGAATGATTTTAATATTCACTCAAGGAAAGAAGGATGAGCTGAACCCTTGTTTCCTAGTATCTGTTTAGGAAGAACTTCATAAAATACTTAAAAAATTACACTACAGACTTGAAAAATATCCATAAGATTCAGACACTAAAGGAACTCTGGTGAAACAAATGTGCTTACAGCTGTTTAGGGGCATATTCACATAAGACAGTTCAAACATTTCAGCATATGCCCTACAGATGACCTATCAATTACTAACAATGTGAGAACGCTGTTCTAAGCCCAGTTTGCGGGTAGCTGTTTAGGAACATGTTCATATAAGACTTAACAAACATTTCATTGCATGTGGGACAGAATATATATAGCATTTGTTCACTGAGAGAAAACTGTGGTGAAACCATCTTACTTGCAGCCATTAAGGATCATCTTCGTATTAGTCATTATAACCATTTCAATATTTGCTGTTCTGATTCAATATGAGTTTCCAACAATGAAAGAAACACTGTGCTGAATCCAGCTTGCAAGTAAGTTTTAACTAACACTTCACTACAAGTGTCACAGAATATCTGCAATATTGTTTCACTGAAAGACCTCTGTGGTGAAAGCATCTTGAAGCTATTATTAGGAACATTTGTATTTGAGACATTTCTCACATTTCAGTATATGCCATAATGAATGGGTATCATTTTCCTACAATGAAAGAACACTGTGCTAAATAGAGCTCACAGATAGCTATCTAGGAACGTTTTTACATAAGACTTATCAAACATTTTACAATAGTCGTGACAGACTATACATCACATTCAGTCACTGAAAGAAAACTGTGGAGAAACAATCTTGCTTGTATATATTTAGAAACTTCTTCATGTTCACCATTTCAAGCATTTCCATATAAGACATACTGAATGAATATCACTTTGAGACAATGACATAACGTGCTGAAGCCAGATTGCAGGCAGCTGTTTAGGAACCTTTTCATAAGAGACTTATCATACATTTCACTACAAAGTATCTGTTACATCCATTCAGTGAAAGAACACTATTGTGAAGCCAGATTGCTGGTAGCTAATTAGGAACATCTTGATATAAGGCTTTTCTAATATTTCAGTTTATGCCAAACAGAATGACTATCATTTTCTTAAAATGAAATAACACTGTGTTGAACTCATCTTGCAGGAAGCCATTTAGGGTTTCTTCATACAAAACACCAAACATGTCACTACTGCTCTGACAGAATCTCTGTAAGATTCCTTCACTGAGGAACACACTCTGGTGAAACCAGATTGCTCATAAGTTTTTAGGAATATCTTTATATAAGGCTATTCAAACACATCATATGCTATACAGAATGATGATCACTTCCATTAAATTAAACAACATTGCGATGCAACCAGCTGGCACATGCTATTTATGAACATTTTGTGTGTGTCTTATCAAACGTTTCTCTGCAGCCACAATGTGATAATTATTGCATTCATTCAATGAAATACTGTGTTGAAAAAGCCTGCTTGTGGCTGTTTAGAAACATCTTCATGTAAGTGTTCATGCAAGCCTTATCAAACATTTCACTACAGGCATGACAGAATATCTATAACATTCAATGTCTGTAAGAAGACTGCTGTGAAACCATTTTGCTTGTAGCTACTTAGGGACATCTTCATAAAACTTATCCAGCATTTCACTACGGGTGTGATAGACTATCTATAACATCCATTCACTGAAAGAACATTGTCTGGAAAACACCTAGCAAGTAGCTCTTAAGGAACATCTTCACATATGCCATTTCAAACATTTCAGTATATGCCACAAGGAACGGCTATCACTTTCTTACAATGAAAGCGCATTGTGCTTAATCAAGCCAACAGGTAGCTGTTTAGGGATATTTTCACATAAATCATATCAAACATTTGACTACAGATGTGACAATGTCTATAACATTTGTTATCTGAAAGAAAATTATGCAAAAACCATCTTCTTTTCACTGTTTAGGAACATCTGCACATAGTACACTTCAAATACTTAAGTATATTCCACACAGAGCGACTATCATTTTCACAAAATGAAAGAACACATGCTGAATCCAGTTTATGGGTAGCTGTTTAGGAACATCATATATCAAATATTTCACCACAGATGTGACAATATCTAGAACATTCATTCACTGAAAGAACACTGTGAAGAAACCATCTTGCTTGTTAGCTGTTTAAGAATATAAATAAAAGGCTCTTCAAACATATCACTTTATGCCATACAGAATGGCTATCATCTCCATAGCCAGAAAAGAATACTGTGATGAACCCAGCTTGCAAGTAATTGTTTATTAATATTTTGCTCAAGTCTTATCAGACATTTGCCTACAGTCATGACAGGATATCTTTAATGTCTATTCAATGTAATAACACTATATTTAAAAGAATTTCCTTGTAGCTGTTTAGAAACATCTTCATGTAAGACTTATTAAACATTCCTTTGCAGGAATGACAGAATCTCTAAACATTCACTCATTGAATGAACACAGGGATGAAAGCAGTTTTCTTGTAACTGTTGAGGAACATCTTCATATAAAGCTTTTCAAGCATTTCAGTATATGGCATACAGCATGGCCATACCCTTCTTACAAGGAAAGAAGGTTGTGTTTAATAGCTTTCAGGTAGATTATTAGGAGCATTTTTATGTAAGACCTATTGAACTTTTAACTACAGGCATGACAGAATATCTATTACATCCATTCAATGAAAGAACACTATGGTGAAAGTGGCTTGGTTTGACTGTTAAGGAAGATCTTCATTTAAGTCCTTTTCAGCATTTCTGTATATGCCATACTAAACGGCTGTCACTATCTTATGATGAAATTATTCTGTCCTGAACACGTCTTGTTGGATTCTATTTAGGAACATCTTCATATAAGACCTCTCTAACATTTAAGCATATGCCATACAGAAGGGCTCTCACTTACTTACAGTTAAAGGACACTGTGCTAAACCCGGCTTGCTGGCGGCTGTTTGAAACCTCTTCATATAAGACTTATTAAACATTTCACTACAGGCATGACAGACTAGCTATAACACTCGTTCACTGAAAGAACACTGTGGTGAAGCCAGATTACTTCTGGCGCCTTGGGAATGTCTTCGTATAAGGCTCTTCAAACACTTCATTATGCCTACAGAATGGCTATCACTTCCATATCCAGAAAGAACGTTCTGATGAAACCAGTGGCTCTTTATGAGCATTTCATTTATGTCTTATCAAACGTTTCTCTACAGCCGCAACATGATATCCATAACATTCATTCAAGGAAACCACACTATGTTGAAAAAGCTTGCTTGTAGCTGTTCAGGAACACTCTCACCTAAGACATCAAATAGTTCTCTTGAGGCATGACAGAATACGTATAACATTCATTTTCTGAATGAACACTGTGGTGAAAACACCTTGCTTGCAGCTGTTTAGGGGAATCTTCAAATAAGTCCTATCAAACATTTCACTACGGGCATGATGGAATATCTATAACATTCACTCATTGAAAGAATGCTGTGGTGAAACCAACTTCCTTGTAGCTTTTAAGGAACATCTTCATGTAAGTCTTTTCTAGCATTTCAGTATGAGCCATAGAGAACAGCTATACTTTCTTAAAATGAACAAACATTGTACCTAACTCAGCTTTCAGGTAGACTTATAGTAACATTTTCATGTAAGATTTATTGAAAATTTCACAACATGTGCGACAGAATATCTATTACATTAATTCAATGAAAGATCACTATTGTGAAACCAGCTTGCTTGTATCTCTTTAGAAATACACTCATATAAGTCTTTTCTGACATTTCAGTGTATGCCATACAAAGTAACTATCACTTTATTACAATGAAAAGTCAGTGTGCTGATCCCAGCTTGCAGGTAGCTGTAGGAACATTTTCATATATGATATAAAACATTTCACTACAGCTATAGGAGACTATATATATAAAGTTTATTAAATGAAAGAACACTGTGGTGTAACCAGATTGCTTGTAGCTATTTAGGAGTATCTTCATACAAGTCTTTTCAAACATTTCAGTGTATTCCATCCAGAATGGTTATCACTTCCATAAAATGAAAGAACGATGTTAAGAACCCAGCTGGAAAGTTGTCTTTTAGAAATATCTTTTTATAAGTCTTAACAAATATTGCGCTATGGTCATGACAGAATGATTTTAATATTCACTCAAGGAAAGAAGGATGAGCTGAACCCTTGTTTCCTAGTATCTGTTTAGGAAGAACTTCATAAAATACTTAAAAAATTACACTACAGACTTGAAAAATATCCATAAGATTCAGACACTAAAGGAACTCTGGTGAAACAAATGTGCTTACAGCTGTTTAGGGGCATATTCACATAAGACAGTTCAAACATTTCAGCATATGCCCTACAGATGACCTATCAATTACTAACAATGTGAGAACGCTGTTCTAAGCCCAGTTTGCGGGTAGCTGTTTAGGAACATGTTCATATAAGACTTAACAAACATTTCATTGCATGTGGGACAGAATATATATAGCATTTGTTCACTGAGAGAAAACTGTGGTGAAACCATCTTACTTGCAGCCATTAAGGATCATCTTCGTATTAGTCATTATAACCATTTCAATATTTGCTGTTCTGATTCAATATGAGTTTCCAACAATGAAAGAAACACTGTGCTGAATCCAGCTTGCAAGTAAGTTTTAACTAACACTTCACTACAAGTGTCACAGAATATCTGCAATATTGTTTCACTGAAAGACCTCTGTGGTGAAAGCATCTTGAAGCTATTATTAGGAACATTTGTATTTGAGACATTTCTCACATTTCAGTATATGCCATAATGAATGGGTATCATTTTCCTACAATGAAAGAACACTGTGCTAAATAGAGCTCACAGATAGCTATCTAGGAACGTTTTTACATAAGACTTATCAAACATTTTACAATAGTCGTGACAGACTATACATCACATTCAGTCACTGAAAGAAAACTGTGGAGAAACAATCTTGCTTGTATATATTTAGAAACTTCTTCATGTTCACCATTTCAAGCATTTCCATATAAGACATACTGAATGAATATCACTTTGAGACAATGACATAACGTGCTGAAGCCAGATTGCAGGCAGCTGTTTAGGAACCTTTTCATAAGAGACTTATCATACATTTCACTACAAAGTATCTGTTACATCCATTCAGTGAAAGAACACTATTGTGAAGCCAGATTGCTGGTAGCTAATTAGGAACATCTTGATATAAGGCTTTTCTAATATTTCAGTTTATGCCAAACAGAATGACTATCATTTTCTTAAAATGAAATAACACTGTGTTGAACTCATCTTGCAGGAAGCCATTTAGGGTTTCTTCATACAAAACACCAAACATGTCACTACTGCTCTGACAGAATCTCTGTAAGATTCCTTCACTGAGGAACACACTCTGGTGAAACCAGATTGCTCATAAGTTTTTAGGAATATCTTTATATAAGGCTATTCAAACACATCATATGCTATACAGAATGATGATCACTTCCATTAAATTAAACAACATTGCGATGCAACCAGCTGGCACATGCTATTTATGAACATTTTGTGTGTGTCTTATCAAACGTTTCTCTGCAGCCACAATGTGATAATTATTGCATTCATTCAATGAAATACTGTGTTGAAAAAGCCTGCTTGTGGCTGTTTAGAAACATCTTCATGTAAGTGTTCATGCAAGCCTTATCAAACATTTCACTACAGGCATGACAGAATATCTATAACATTCAATGTCTGTAAGAAGACTGCTGTGAAACCATTTTGCTTGTAGCTACTTAGGGACATCTTCATAAAACTTATCCAGCATTTCACTACGGGTGTGATAGACTATCTATAACATCCATTCACTGAAAGAACATTGTCTGGAAAACACCTAGCAAGTAGCTCTTAAGGAACATCTTCACATATGCCATTTCAAACATTTCAGTATATGCCACAAGGAACGGCTATCACTTTCTTACAATGAAAGCGCATTGTGCTTAATCAAGCCAACAGGTAGCTGTTTAGGGATATTTTCACATAAATCATATCAAACATTTGACTACAGATGTGACAATGTCTATAACATTTGTTATCTGAAAGAAAATTATGCAAAAACCATCTTCTTTTCACTGTTTAGGAACATCTGCACATAGTACACTTCAAATACTTAAGTATATTCCACACAGAGCGACTATCATTTTCACAAAATGAAAGAACACATGCTGAATCCAGTTTATGGGTAGCTGTTTAGGAACATCATATATCAAATATTTCACCACAGATGTGACAATATCTAGAACATTCATTCACTGAAAGAACACTGTGAAGAAACCATCTTGCTTGTTAGCTGTTTAAGAATATAAATAAAAGGCTCTTCAAACATATCACTTTATGCCATACAGAATGGCTATCATCTCCATAGCCAGAAAAGAATACTGTGATGAACCCAGCTTGCAAGTAATTGTTTATTAATATTTTGCTCAAGTCTTATCAGACATTTGCCTACAGTCATGACAGGATATCTTTAATGTCTATTCAATGTAATAACACTATATTTAAAAGAATTTCCTTGTAGCTGTTTAGAAACATCTTCATGTAAGACTTATTAAACATTCCTTTGCAGGAATGACAGAATCTCTAAACATTCACTCATTGAATGAACACAGGGATGAAAGCAGTTTTCTTGTAACTGTTGAGGAACATCTTCATATAAAGCTTTTCAAGCATTTCAGTATATGGCATACAGCATGGCCATACCCTTCTTACAAGGAAAGAAGGTTGTGTTTAATAGCTTTCAGGTAGATTATTAGGAGCATTTTTATGTAAGACCTATTGAACTTTTAACTACAGGCATGACAGAATATCTATTACATCCATTCAATGAAAGAACACTATGGTGAAAGTGGCTTGGTTTGACTGTTAAGGAAGATCTTCATTTAAGTCCTTTTCAGCATTTCTGTATATGCCATACTAAACGGCTGTCACTATCTTATGATGAAATTATTCTGTCCTGAACACGTCTTGTTGGATTCTATTTAGGAACATCTTCATATAAGACCTCTCTAACATTTAAGCATATGCCATACAGAAGGGCTCTCACTTACTTACAGTTAAAGGACACTGTGCTAAACCCGGCTTGCTGGCGGCTGTTTGAAACCTCTTCATATAAGACTTATTAAACATTTCACTACAGGCATGACAGACTAGCTATAACACTCGTTCACTGAAAGAACACTGTGGTGAAGCCAGATTACTTCTGGCGCCTTGGGAATGTCTTCGTATAAGGCTCTTCAAACACTTCATTATGCCTACAGAATGGCTATCACTTCCATATCCAGAAAGAACGTTCTGATGAAACCAGTGGCTCTTTATGAGCATTTCATTTATGTCTTATCAAACGTTTCTCTACAGCCGCAACATGATATCCATAACATTCATTCAAGGAAACCACACTATGTTGAAAAAGCTTGCTTGTAGCTGTTCAGGAACACTCTCACCTAAGACATCAAATAGTTCTCTTGAGGCATGACAGAATACGTATAACATTCATTTTCTGAATGAACACTGTGGTGAAAACACCTTGCTTGCAGCTGTTTAGGGGAATCTTCAAATAAGTCCTATCAAACATTTCACTACGGGCATGATGGAATATCTATAACATTCACTCATTGAAAGAATGCTGTGGTGAAACCAACTTCCTTGTAGCTTTTAAGGAACATCTTCATGTAAGTCTTTTCTAGCATTTCAGTATGAGCCATAGAGAACAGCTATACTTTCTTAAAATGAACAAACATTGTACCTAACTCAGCTTTCAGGTAGACTTATAGTAACATTTTCATGTAAGATTTATTGAAAATTTCACAACATGTGCGACAGAATATCTATTACATTAATTCAATGAAAGATCACTATTGTGAAACCAGCTTGCTTGTATCTCTTTAGAAATACACTCATATAAGTCTTTTCTGACATTTCAGTGTATGCCATACAAAGTAACTATCACTTTATTACAATGAAAAGTCAGTGTGCTGATCCCAGCTTGCAGGTAGCTGTAGGAACATTTTCATATATGATATAAAACATTTCACTACAGCTATAGGAGACTATATATATAAAGTTTATTAAATGAAAGAACACTGTGGTGTAACCAGATTGCTTGTAGCTATTTAGGAGTATCTTCATACAAGTCTTTTCAAACATTTCAGTGTATTCCATCCAGAATGGTTATCACTTCCATAAAATGAAAGAACGATGTTAAGAACCCAGCTGGAAAGTTGTCTTTTAGAAATATCTTTTTATAAGTCTTAACAAATATTGCGCTATGGTCATGACAGAATGATTTTAATATTCACTCAAGGAAAGAAGGATGAGCTGAACCCTTGTTTCCTAGTATCTGTTTAGGAAGAACTTCATAAAATACTTAAAAAATTACACTACAGACTTGAAAAATATCCATAAGATTCAGACACTAAAGGAACTCTGGTGAAACAAATGTGCTTACAGCTGTTTAGGGGCATATTCACATAAGACAGTTCAAACATTTCAGCATATGCCCTACAGATGACCTATCAATTACTAACAATGTGAGAACGCTGTTCTAAGCCCAGTTTGCGGGTAGCTGTTTAGGAACATGTTCATATAAGACTTAACAAACATTTCATTGCATGTGGGACAGAATATATATAGCATTTGTTCACTGAGAGAAAACTGTGGTGAAACCATCTTACTTGCAGCCATTAAGGATCATCTTCGTATTAGTCATTATAACCATTTCAATATTTGCTGTTCTGATTCAATATGAGTTTCCAACAATGAAAGAAACACTGTGCTGAATCCAGCTTGCAAGTAAGTTTTAACTAACACTTCACTACAAGTGTCACAGAATATCTGCAATATTGTTTCACTGAAAGACCTCTGTGGTGAAAGCATCTTGAAGCTATTATTAGGAACATTTGTATTTGAGACATTTCTCACATTTCAGTATATGCCATAATGAATGGGTATCATTTTCCTACAATGAAAGAACACTGTGCTAAATAGAGCTCACAGATAGCTATCTAGGAACGTTTTTACATAAGACTTATCAAACATTTTACAATAGTCGTGACAGACTATACATCACATTCAGTCACTGAAAGAAAACTGTGGAGAAACAATCTTGCTTGTATATATTTAGAAACTTCTTCATGTTCACCATTTCAAGCATTTCCATATAAGACATACTGAATGAATATCACTTTGAGACAATGACATAACGTGCTGAAGCCAGATTGCAGGCAGCTGTTTAGGAACCTTTTCATAAGAGACTTATCATACATTTCACTACAAAGTATCTGTTACATCCATTCAGTGAAAGAACACTATTGTGAAGCCAGATTGCTGGTAGCTAATTAGGAACATCTTGATATAAGGCTTTTCTAATATTTCAGTTTATGCCAAACAGAATGACTATCATTTTCTTAAAATGAAATAACACTGTGTTGAACTCATCTTGCAGGAAGCCATTTAGGGTTTCTTCATACAAAACACCAAACATGTCACTACTGCTCTGACAGAATCTCTGTAAGATTCCTTCACTGAGGAACACACTCTGGTGAAACCAGATTGCTCATAAGTTTTTAGGAATATCTTTATATAAGGCTATTCAAACACATCATATGCTATACAGAATGATGATCACTTCCATTAAATTAAACAACATTGCGATGCAACCAGCTGGCACATGCTATTTATGAACATTTTGTGTGTGTCTTATCAAACGTTTCTCTGCAGCCACAATGTGATAATTATTGCATTCATTCAATGAAATACTGTGTTGAAAAAGCCTGCTTGTGGCTGTTTAGAAACATCTTCATGTAAGTGTTCATGCAAGCCTTATCAAACATTTCACTACAGGCATGACAGAATATCTATAACATTCAATGTCTGTAAGAAGACTGCTGTGAAACCATTTTGCTTGTAGCTACTTAGGGACATCTTCATAAAACTTATCCAGCATTTCACTACGGGTGTGATAGACTATCTATAACATCCATTCACTGAAAGAACATTGTCTGGAAAACACCTAGCAAGTAGCTCTTAAGGAACATCTTCACATATGCCATTTCAAACATTTCAGTATATGCCACAAGGAACGGCTATCACTTTCTTACAATGAAAGCGCATTGTGCTTAATCAAGCCAACAGGTAGCTGTTTAGGGATATTTTCACATAAATCATATCAAACATTTGACTACAGATGTGACAATGTCTATAACATTTGTTATCTGAAAGAAAATTATGCAAAAACCATCTTCTTTTCACTGTTTAGGAACATCTGCACATAGTACACTTCAAATACTTAAGTATATTCCACACAGAGCGACTATCATTTTCACAAAATGAAAGAACACATGCTGAATCCAGTTTATGGGTAGCTGTTTAGGAACATCATATATCAAATATTTCACCACAGATGTGACAATATCTAGAACATTCATTCACTGAAAGAACACTGTGAAGAAACCATCTTGCTTGTTAGCTGTTTAAGAATATAAATAAAAGGCTCTTCAAACATATCACTTTATGCCATACAGAATGGCTATCATCTCCATAGCCAGAAAAGAATACTGTGATGAACCCAGCTTGCAAGTAATTGTTTATTAATATTTTGCTCAAGTCTTATCAGACATTTGCCTACAGTCATGACAGGATATCTTTAATGTCTATTCAATGTAATAACACTATATTTAAAAGAATTTCCTTGTAGCTGTTTAGAAACATCTTCATGTAAGACTTATTAAACATTCCTTTGCAGGAATGACAGAATCTCTAAACATTCACTCATTGAATGAACACAGGGATGAAAGCAGTTTTCTTGTAACTGTTGAGGAACATCTTCATATAAAGCTTTTCAAGCATTTCAGTATATGGCATACAGCATGGCCATACCCTTCTTACAAGGAAAGAAGGTTGTGTTTAATAGCTTTCAGGTAGATTATTAGGAGCATTTTTATGTAAGACCTATTGAACTTTTAACTACAGGCATGACAGAATATCTATTACATCCATTCAATGAAAGAACACTATGGTGAAAGTGGCTTGGTTTGACTGTTAAGGAAGATCTTCATTTAAGTCCTTTTCAGCATTTCTGTATATGCCATACTAAACGGCTGTCACTATCTTATGATGAAATTATTCTGTCCTGAACACGTCTTGTTGGATTCTATTTAGGAACATCTTCATATAAGACCTCTCTAACATTTAAGCATATGCCATACAGAAGGGCTCTCACTTACTTACAGTTAAAGGACACTGTGCTAAACCCGGCTTGCTGGCGGCTGTTTGAAACCTCTTCATATAAGACTTATTAAACATTTCACTACAGGCATGACAGACTAGCTATAACACTCGTTCACTGAAAGAACACTGTGGTGAAGCCAGATTACTTCTGGCGCCTTGGGAATGTCTTCGTATAAGGCTCTTCAAACACTTCATTATGCCTACAGAATGGCTATCACTTCCATATCCAGAAAGAACGTTCTGATGAAACCAGTGGCTCTTTATGAGCATTTCATTTATGTCTTATCAAACGTTTCTCTACAGCCGCAACATGATATCCATAACATTCATTCAAGGAAACCACACTATGTTGAAAAAGCTTGCTTGTAGCTGTTCAGGAACACTCTCACCTAAGACATCAAATAGTTCTCTTGAGGCATGACAGAATACGTATAACATTCATTTTCTGAATGAACACTGTGGTGAAAACACCTTGCTTGCAGCTGTTTAGGGGAATCTTCAAATAAGTCCTATCAAACATTTCACTACGGGCATGATGGAATATCTATAACATTCACTCATTGAAAGAATGCTGTGGTGAAACCAACTTCCTTGTAGCTTTTAAGGAACATCTTCATGTAAGTCTTTTCTAGCATTTCAGTATGAGCCATAGAGAACAGCTATACTTTCTTAAAATGAAACAACATTGTACCTAACTCAGCTTTCAGGTAGACTTATAGTAACATTTTCATGTAAGATTTATTGAAAATTTCACAACATGTGCGACAGAATATCTATTACATTAATTCAATGAAAGATCACTATTGTGAAACCAGCTTGCTTGTATCTCTTTAGAAATACACTCATATAAGTCTTTTCTGACATTTCAGTGTATGCCATACAAAGTAACTATCACTTTATTACAATGAAAAGTCAGTGTGCTGATCCCAGCTTGCAGGTAGCTGTAGGAACATTTTCATATATGATATAAAACATTTCACTACAGCTATAGGAGACTATATATATAAAGTTTATTAAATGAAAGAACACTGTGGTGTAACCAGATTGCTTGTAGCTATTTAGGAGTATCTTCATACAAGTCTTTTCAAACATTTCAGTGTATTCCATCCAGAATGGTTATCACTTCCATAAAATGAAAGAACGATGTTAAGAACCCAGCTGGAAAGTTGTCTTTTAGAAATATCTTTTTATAAGTCTTAACAAATATTGCGCTATGGTCATGACAGAATGATTTTAATATTCACTCAAGGAAAGAAGGATGAGCTGAACCCTTGTTTCCTAGTATCTGTTTAGGAAGAACTTCATAAAATACTTAAAAAATTACACTACAGACTTGAAAAATATCCATAAGATTCAGACACTAAAGGAACTCTGGTGAAACAAATGTGCTTACAGCTGTTTAGGGGCATATTCACATAAGACAGTTCAAACATTTCAGCATATGCCCTACAGATGACCTATCAATTACTAACAATGTGAGAACGCTGTTCTAAGCCCAGTTTGCGGGTAGCTGTTTAGGAACATGTTCATATAAGACTTAACAAACATTTCATTGCATGTGGGACAGAATATATATAGCATTTGTTCACTGAGAGAAAACTGTGGTGAAACCATCTTACTTGCAGCCATTAAGGATCATCTTCGTATTAGTCATTATAACCATTTCAATATTTGCTGTTCTGATTCAATATGAGTTTCCAACAATGAAAGAAACACTGTGCTGAATCCAGCTTGCAAGTAAGTTTTAACTAACACTTCACTACAAGTGTCACAGAATATCTGCAATATTGTTTCACTGAAAGACCTCTGTGGTGAAAGCATCTTGAAGCTATTATTAGGAACATTTGTATTTGAGACATTTCTCACATTTCAGTATATGCCATAATGAATGGGTATCATTTTCCTACAATGAAAGAACACTGTGCTAAATAGAGCTCACAGATAGCTATCTAGGAACGTTTTTACATAAGACTTATCAAACATTTTACAATAGTCGTGACAGACTATACATCACATTCAGTCACTGAAAGAAAACTGTGGAGAAACAATCTTGCTTGTATATATTTAGAAACTTCTTCATGTTCACCATTTCAAGCATTTCCATATAAGACATACTGAATGAATATCACTTTGAGACAATGACATAACGTGCTGAAGCCAGATTGCAGGGAGCTGTTTAGGAACCTTTTCATAAGAGACTTATCATACATTTCACTACAAAGTATCTGTTACATCCATTCAGTGAAAGAACACTATTGTGAAGCCAGATTGCTGGTAGCTAATTAGGAACATCTTGATATAAGGCTTTTCTAATATTTCAGTTTATGCCAAACAGAATGACTATCATTTTCTTAAAATGAAATAACACTGTGTTGAACTCATCTTGCAGGAAGCCATTTAGGGTTTCTTCATACAAAACACCAAACATGTCACTACTGCTCTGACAGAATCTCTGTAAGATTCCTTCACTGAGGAACACACTCTGGTGAAACCAGATTGCTCATAAGTTTTTAGGAATATCTTTATATAAGGCTATTCAAACACATCATATGCTATACAGAATGATGATCACTTCCATTAAATTAAACAACATTGTGATGCAACCAGCTGGCACATGCTATTTATGAACATTTTGTGTGTGTCTTATCAAACGTTTCTCTGCAGCCACAATGTGATAATTATTGCATTCATTCAATGAAATACTGTGTTGAAAAAGCCTGCTTGTGGCTGTTTAGAAACATCTTCATGTAAGTGTTCATGCAAGCCTTATCAAACATTTCACTACAGGCATGACAGAATATCTATAACATTCAATGTCTGTAAGAAGACTGCTGTGAAACCATTTTGCTTGTAGCTACTTAGGGACATCTTCATAAAACTTATCCAGCATTTCACTACGGGTGTGATAGACTATCTATAACATCCATTCACTGAAAGAACATTGTCTGGAAAACACCTAGCAAGTAGCTCTTAAGGAACATCTTCACATATGCCATTTCAAACATTTCAGTATATGCCACAAGGAACGGCTATCACTTTCTTACAATGAAAGCGCATTGTGCTTAATCAAGCCAACAGGTAGCTGTTTAGGGATATTTTCACATAAATCATATCAAACATTTGACTACAGATGTGACAATGTCTATAACATTTGTTATCTGAAAGAAAATTATGCAAAAACCATCTTCTTTTCACTGTTTAGGAACATCTGCACATAGTACACTTCAAATACTTAAGTATATTCCACACAGAGCGACTATCATTTTCACAAAATGAAAGAACACATGCTGAATCCAGTTTATGGGTAGCTGTTTAGGAACATCATATATCAAATATGTCACCACAGATGTGACAATATCTAGAACATTCATTCACTGAAAGAACACTGTGAAGAAACCATCTTGCTTGTTAGCTGTTTAAGAATATAAATAAAAGGCTCTTCAAACATATCACTTTATGCCATACAGAATGGCTATCATCTCCATAGCCAGAAAAGAATACTGTGATGAACCCAGCTTGCAAGTAATTGTTTATTAATATTTTGCTCAAGTCTTATCAGACATTTGCCTACAGTCATGACAGGATATCTTTAATGTCTATTCAATGTAATAACACTATATTTAAAAGAATTTCCTTGTAGCTGTTTAGAAACATCTTCATGTAAGACTTATTAAACATTCCTTTGCAGGAATGACAGAATCTCTAAACATTCACTCATTGAATGAACACAGGGATGAAAGCAGTTTTCTTGTAACTGTTGAGGAACATCTTCATATAAAGCTTTTCAAGCATTTCAGTATATGGCATACAGCATGGCCATACCCTTCTTACAAGGAAAGAAGGTTGTGTTTAATAGCTTTCAGGTAGATTATTAGGAGCATTTTTATGTAAGACCTATTGAACTTTTAACTACAGGCATGACAGAATATCTATTACATCCATTCAATGAAAGAACACTATGGTGAAAGTGGCTTGGTTTGACTGTTAAGGAAGATCTTCATTTAAGTCCTTTTCAGCATTTCTGTATATGCCATACTAAACGGCTGTCACTATCTTATGATGAAATTATTCTGTCCTGAACACGTCTTGTTGGATTCTATTTAGGAACATCTTCATATAAGACCTCTCTAACATTTAAGCATATGCCATACAGAAGGGCTCTCACTTACTTACAGTTAAAGGACACTGTGCTAAACCCGGCTTGCTGGCGGCTGTTTGAAACCTCTTCATATAAGACTTATTAAACATTTCACTACAGGCATGACAGACTAGCTATAACACTCGTTCACTGAAAGAACACTGTGGTGAAGCCAGATTACTTCTGGCGCCTTGGGAATGTCTTCGTATAAGGCTCTTCAAACACTTCATTATGCCTACAGAATGGCTATCACTTCCATATCCAGAAAGAACGTTCTGATGAAACCAGTGGCTCTTTATGAGCATTTCATTTATGTCTTATCAAACGTTTCTCTACAGCCGCAACATGATATCCATAACATTCATTCAAGGAAACCACACTATGTTGAAAAAGCTTGCTTGTAGCTGTTCAGGAACACTCTCACCTAAGACATCAAATAGTTCTCTTGAGGCATGACAGAATACGTATAACATTCATTTTCTGAATGAACACTGTGGTGAAAACACCTTGCTTGCAGCTGTTTAGGGGAATCTTCAAATAAGTCCTATCAAACATTTCACTACGGGCATGATGGAATATCTATAACATTCACTCATTGAAAGAATGCTGTGGTGAAACCAACTTCCTTGTAGCTTTTAAGGAACATCTTCATGTAAGTCTTTTCTAGCATTTCAGTATGAGCCATAGAGAACAGCTATACTTTCTTAAAATGAACAAACATTGTACCTAACTCAGCTTTCAGGTAGACTTATAGTAACATTTTCATGTAAGATTTATTGAAAATTTCACAACATGTGCGACAGAATATCTATTACATTAATTCAATGAAAGATCACTATTGTGAAACCAGCTTGCTTGTATCTCTTTAGAAATACACTCATATAAGTCTTTTCTGACATTTCAGTGTATGCCATACAAAGTAACTATCACTTTATTACAATGAAAAGTCAGTGTGCTGATCCCAGCTTGCAGGTAGCTGTAGGAACATTTTCATATATGATATAAAACATTTCACTACAGCTATAGGAGACTATATATATAAAGTTTATTAAATGAAAGAACACTGTGGTGTAACCAGATTGCTTGTAGCTATTTAGGAGTATCTTCATACAAGTCTTTTCAAACATTTCAGTGTATTCCATCCAGAATGGTTATCACTTCCATAAAATGAAAGAACGATGTTAAGAACCCAGCTGGAAAGTTGTCTTTTAGAAATATCTTTTTATAAGTCTTAACAAATATTGCGCTATGGTCATGACAGAATGATTTTAATATTCACTCAAGGAAAGAAGGATGAGCTGAACCCTTGTTTCCTAGTATCTGTTTAGGAAGAACTTCATAAAATACTTAAAAAATTACACTACAGACTTGAAAAATATCCATAAGATTCAGACACTAAAGGAACTCTGGTGAAACAAATGTGCTTACAGCTGTTTAGGGGCATATTCACATAAGACAGTTCAAACATTTCAGCATATGCCCTACAGATGACCTATCAATTACTAACAATGTGAGAACGCTGTTCTAAGCCCAGTTTGCGGGTAGCTGTTTAGGAACATGTTCATATAAGACTTAACAAACATTTCATTGCATGTGGGACAGAATATATATAGCATTTGTTCACTGAGAGAAAACTGTGGTGAAACCATCTTACTTGCAGCCATTAAGGATCATCTTCGTATTAGTCATTATAACCATTTCAATATTTGCTGTTCTGATTCAATATGAGTTTCCAACAATGAAAGAAACACTGTGCTGAATCCAGCTTGCAAGTAAGTTTTAACTAACACTTCACTACAAGTGTCACAGAATATCTGCAATATTGTTTCACTGAAAGACCTCTGTGGTGAAAGCATCTTGAAGCTATTATTAGGAACATTTGTATTTGAGACATTTCTCACATTTCAGTATATGCCATAATGAATGGGTATCATTTTCCTACAATGAAAGAACACTGTGCTAAATAGAGCTCACAGATAGCTATCTAGGAACGTTTTTACATAAGACTTATCAAACATTTTACAATAGTCGTGACAGACTATACATCACATTCAGTCACTGAAAGAAAACTGTGGAGAAACAATCTTGCTTGTATATATTTAGAAACTTCTTCATGTTCACCATTTCAAGCATTTCCATATAAGACATACTGAATGAATATCACTTTGAGACAATGACATAACGTGCTGAAGCCAGATTGCAGGGAGCTGTTTAGGAACCTTTTCATAAGAGACTTATCATACATTTCACTACAAAGTATCTGTTACATCCATTCAGTGAAAGAACACTATTGTGAAGCCAGATTGCTGGTAGCTAATTAGGAACATCTTGATATAAGGCTTTTCTAATATTTCAGTTTATGCCAAACAGAATGACTATCATTTTCTTAAAATGAAATAACACTGTGTTGAACTCATCTTGCAGGAAGCCATTTAGGGTTTCTTCATACAAAACACCAAACATGTCACTACTGCTCTGACAGAATCTCTGTAAGATTCCTTCACTGAGGAACACACTCTGGTGAAACCAGATTGCTCATAAGTTTTTAGGAATATCTTTATATAAGGCTATTCAAACACATCATATGCTATACAGAATGATGATCACTTCCATTAAATTAAACAACATTGCGATGCAACCAGCTGGCACATGCTATTTATGAACATTTTGTGTGTGTCTTATCAAACGTTTCTCTGCAGCCACAATGTGATAATTATTGCATTCATTCAATGAAATACTGTGTTGAAAAAGCCTGCTTGTGGCTGTTTAGAAACATCTTCATGTAAGTGTTCATGCAAGCCTTATCAAACATTTCCCTACAGGCATGACAGAATATCTGTAACATTCAATGTCTGTAAGAACACTGTTGTGAAACCATTTTGCTTGTAGCTACTTAGGGACATCTTCATAAAACTTATCCAGCATTTCACTACGGGTGTGATAGACTATCTATAACATCCATTCACTGAAAGAACATTGTCTGGAAAACACCTAGCAAGTAGCTCTTAAGGAACATCTTCACATATGCCATTTCAAACATTTCAGTATATGCCACAAGGAACGGCTATCACTTTCTTACAATGAAAGAGCATTGTGCTTAATCAAGCCAACAGGTAGCTGTTTAGGGATATTTTCACATAAATCATATCAAACATTTGACTACAGATGTGACAATGTCTATAACATTTGTTATCTGAAAGAAAATTATGCAAAAACCATCTTCTTTTCACTGTTTAGGAACATCTGCACATAGTACACTTCAAATACTTAAGTATATTCCACACAGAGCGACTATCATTTTCACAAAATGAAAGAACACATGCTGAATCCAGTTTATGGGTAGCTGTTTAGGAACATCATATATCAAATATTTCACCACAGATGTGACAATATCTAGAACATTCATTCACTGAAAGAACACTGTGAAGAAACCATCTTGCTTGTTAGCTGTTTAAGAATATAAATAAAAGGCTCTTCAAACATATCACTTTATGCCATACAGAATGGCTATCATCTCCATAGCCAGAAAAGAATACTGTGATGAACCCAGCTTGCAAGTAATTGTTTATTAATATTTTGCTCAAGTCTTATCAGACATTTGCCTACAGTCATGACAGGATATCTTTAATGTCTATTCAATGTAATAACACTATATTTAAAAGAATTTCCTTGTAGCTGTTTAGAAACATCTTCATGTAAGACTTATTAAACATTCCTTTGCAGGAATGACAGAATCTCTAAACATTCACTCATTGAATGAACACAGGGATGAAAGCAGTTTTCTTGTAACTGTTGAGGAACATCTTCATATAAAGCTTTTCAAGCATTTCAGTATATGGCATACAGCATGGCCATACCCTTCTTACAAGGAAAGAAGGTTGTGTTTAATAGCTTTCAGGTAGATTATTAGGAGCATTTTTATGTAAGACCTATTGAACTTTTAACTACAGGCATGACAGAATATCTATTACATCCATTCAATGAAAGAACACTATGGTGAAAGTGGCTTGGTTTGACTGTTAAGGAAGATCTTCATTTAAGTCCTTTTCAGCATTTCTGTATATGCCATACTAAACGGCTGTCACTATCTTATGATGAAATTATTCTGTCCTGAACACGTCTTGTTGGATTCTATTTAGGAACATCTTCATATAAGACCTCTCTAACATTTAAGCATATGCCATACAGAAGGGCTCTCACTTACTTACAGTTAAAGGACACTGTGCTAAACCCGGCTTGCTGGCGGCTGTTTGAAACCTCTTCATATAAGACTTATTAAACATTTCACTACAGGCATGACAGACTAGCTATAACACTCGTTCACTGAAAGAACACTGTGGTGAAGCCAGATTACTTCTGGCGCCTTGGGAATGTCTTCGTATAAGGCTCTTCAAACACTTCATTATGCCTACAGAATGGCTATCACCTCCATATCCAGAAAGAACGTTCTGATGAAACCAGTGGCTCTTTATGAGCATTTCATTTATGTCTTATCAAACGTTTCTCTACAGCCGCAACATGATATCCATAACATTCATTCAAGGAAACCACACTATGTTGAAAAAGCTTGCTTGTAGCTGTTCAGGAACACTCTCACCTAAGACATCAAATAGTTCTCTTGAGGCATGACAGAATACGTATAACATTCATTTTCTGAATGAACACTGTGGTGAAAACACCTTGCTTGCAGCTGTTTAGGGGAATCTTCAAATAAGTCCTATCAAACATTTCACTACGGGCATGATGGAATATCTATAACATTCACTCATTGAAAGAATGCTGTGGTGAAACCAACTTCCTTGTAGCTTTTAAGGAACATCTTCATGTAAGTCTTTTCTAGCATTTCAGTATGAGCCATAGAGAACAGCTATACTTTCTTAAAATGAACAAACATTGTACCTAACTCAGCTTTCAGGTAGACTTATAGTAACATTTTCATGTAAGATTTATTGAAAATTTCACAACATGTGCGACAGAATATCTATTACATTAATTCAATGAAAGATCACTATTGTGAAACCAGCTTGCTTGTATCTCTTTAGAAATACACTCATATAAGTCTTTTCTGACATTTCAGTGTATGCCATACAAAGTAACTATCACTTTATTACAATGAAAAGTCAGTGTGCTGATCCCAGCTTGCAGGTAGCTGTAGGAACATTTTCATATATGATATAAAACATTTCACTACAGCTATAGGAGACTATATATATAAAGTTTATTAAATGAAAGAACACTGTGGTGTAACCAGATTGCTTGTAGCTATTTAGGAGTATCTTCATACAAGTCTTTTCAAACATTTCAGTGTATTCCATCCAGAATGGTTATCACTTCCATAAAATGAAAGAACGATGTTAAGAACCCAGCTGGAAAGTTGTCTTTTAGAAATATCTTTTTATAAGTCTTAACAAATATTGCGCTATGGTCATGACAGAATGATTTTAATATTCACTCAAGGAAAGAAGGATGAGCTGAACCCTTGTTTCCTAGTATCTGTTTAGGAAGAACTTCATAAAATACTTAAAAAATTACACTACAGACTTGAAAAATATCCATAAGATTCAGACACTAAAGGAACTCTGGTGAAACAAATGTGCTTACAGCTGTTTAGGGGCATATTCACATAAGACAGTTCAAACATTTCAGCATATGCCCTACAGATGACCTATCAATTACTAACAATGTGAGAACACTGTTCTAAGCCCAGTTTGCGGGTAGCTGTTTAGGAACATGTTCATATAAGACTTAACAAACATTTCATTGCATGTGGGACAGAATATATATAGCATTTGTTCACTGAGAGAAAACTGTGGTGAAACCATCTTACTTGCAGCCATTAAGGATCATCTTCGTATTAGTCATTATAACCATTTCAATATTTGCTGTTCTGATTGAATATGAGTTTCCAACAATGAAAGAAACACTGTGCTGAATCCAGCTTGCAAGTAAGTTTTAACTAACACTTCACTACAAGTGTCACAGAATATCTGCAATATTGTTTCACTGAAAGACCTCTGTGGTGAAAGCATCTTGAAGCTATTATTAGGAACATTTGTATTTGAGACATTTCTCACATTTCAGTATATGCCATAATGAATGGGTATCATTTTCCTACAATGAAAGAACACTGTGCTAAATAGAGCTCACAGATAGCTATCTAGGAACGTTTTTACATAAGACTTATCAAACATTTTACAATAGTCGTGACAGACTATACATAACATTCAGTCACTGAAAGAAAACTGTGGAGAAACAATCTTGCTTGTATATATTTAGAAACTTCTTCATGTTCACCATTTCAAGCATTTCCATATAAGACATACTGAATGAATATCACTTTGAGACAATGATATAACGTGCTGAAGCCAGATTGCAGGCAGCTGTTTAGGAACCTTTTCATAAGAGACTTATCATACATTTCACTACAAAGTATCTATTACATCCATTCAGTGAAAGAACACTATTGTGAAGCCAGATTGCTGGTAGCTAATTAGGAACATCTTGATATAAGGCTTTTCTAATATTTCAGTTTATGCCAAACAGAATGACTATCATTTTCTTAAAATGAAATAACACTGTGTTGAACTCATCTTGCAGGAAGCCATTTAGGGTTTCTTCATACAAAACACCAAACATGTCACTACTGCTCTGACAGAATCTCTGTAAGATTCCTTCACTGAGGAACACACTCTGGTGAAACCAGATTGCTCATAAGTTTTTAGGAATATCTTTATATAAGGCTATTCAAACACATCATATGCTATACAGAATGATGATCACTTCCATTAAATTAAACAACATTGCGATGCAACCAGCTGGCACATGCTATTTATGAACATTTTGTGTGTGTCTTATCAACCGTTTCTCTGCAGCCACAATGTGATAATTATTACATTCATTCAATGAAATACTGTGTTGAAAAAGCCTGCTTGTGGCTGTTTAGAAACATCTTCATGTAAGTGTTCATGCAAGCCTTATCAAACATTTCACTACAGGCATGACAGAATATCTGTAACATTCAATGTCTGTAAGAAGACTGCTGTGAAACCATTTTGCTTGTAGCTACTTAGGGACATCTTCATAAAACTTATCCAGCATTTCACTACGGGTGTGATAGACTATCTATAACATCCATTCACTGAAAGAACATTGTCTGGAAAACACCTAGCAAGTAGCTCTTAAGGAACATCTTCACATATGCCATTTCAAACATTTCAGTATATGCCACAAGGAACGGCTATCACTTTCTTACAATGAAAGAGCATTGTGCTTAATCAAGCCAACAGGTAGCTGTTTAGGGATATTTTCACATAAATCATATCAAACATTTGACTACAGATGTGACAATGTCTATAACATTTGTTATCTGAAAGAAAATTATGCAAAAACCATCTTCTTTTCACTGTTTAGGAACATCTGCACATAGTACACTTCAAATACTTAAGTATATTCCACACAGAGCGACTATCATTTTCACAAAATGAAAGAACACATGCTGAATCCAGTTTATGGGTAGCTGTTTAGGAACATCATATATCAAATATTTCACCACAGATGTGACAATATCTAGAACATTCATTCACTGAAAGAACACTGTGAAGAAACCATCTTGCTTGTTAGCTGTTTAAGAATATAAATAAAAGGCTCTTCAAACATATCACTTTATGCCATACAGAATGGCTATCATCTCCATAGCCAGAAAAGAATACTGTGATGAACCCAGCTTGCAAGTAATTGTTTATTAATATTTTGCTCAAGTCTTATCAGACATTTGCCTACAGTCATGACAGGATATCTTTAATGTCTATTCAATGTAATAACACTATATTTAAAAGAATTTCCTTGTAGCTGTTTAGAAACATCTTCATGTAAGACTTATTAAACATTCCTTTGCAGGAATGACAGAATCTCTAAACATTCACTCATTGAATGAACACAGGGATGAAAGCAGTTTTCTTGTAACTGTTGAGGAACATCTTCATATAAAGCTTTTCAAGCATTTCAGTATATGGCATACAGCATGGCCATACCCTTCTTACAAGGAAAGAAGGTTGTGTTTAATAGCTTTCAGGTAGATTATTAGGAGCATTTTTATGTAAGACCTATTGAACTTTTAACTACAGGCATGACAGAATATCTATTACATCCATTCAATGAAAGAACACTATGGTGAAAGTGGCTTGGTTTGACTGTTAAGGAAGATCTTCATTTAAGTCCTTTTCAGCATTTCTGTATATGCCATACTAAACGGCTGTCACTATCTTATGATGAAATTATTCTGTCCTGAACACGTCTTGTTGGATTCTATTTAGGAACATCTTCATATAAGACCTCTCTAACATTTAAGCATATGCCATACAGAAGGGCTCTCACTTACTTACAGTTAAAGGACACTGTGCTAAACCCGGCTTGCTGGCGGCTGTTTGAAACCTCTTCATATAAGACTTATTAAACATTTCACTACAGGCATGACAGACTAGCTATAACACTCGTTCACTGAAAGAACACTGTGGTGAAGCCAGATTACTTCTGGCGCCTTGGGAATGTCTTCGTATAAGGCTCTTCAAACACTTCATTATGCCTACAGAATGGCTATCACTTCCATATCCAGAAAGAACGTTCTGATGAAACCAGTGGCTCTTTATGAGCATTTCATTTATGTCTTATCAAACGTTTCTCTACAGCCGCAACATGATATCCATAACATTCATTCAAGGAAACCACACTATGTTGAAAAAGCTTGCTTGTAGCTGTTCAGGAACACTCTCACCTAAGACATCAAATAGTTCTCTTGAGGCATGACAGAATACGTATAACATTCATTTTCTGAATGAACACTGTGGTGAAAACACCTTGCTTGCAGCTGTTTAGGGGAATCTTCAAATAAGTCCTATCAAACATTTCACTACGGGCATGATGGAATATCTATAACATTCACTCATTGAAAGAATGCTGTGGTGAAACCAACTTCCTTGTAGCTTTTAAGGAACATCTTCATGTAAGTCTTTTCTAGCATTTCAGTATGAGCCATAGAGAACAGCTATACTTTCTTAAAATGAACAAACATTGTACCTAACTCAGCTTTCAGGTAGACTTATAGTAACATTTTCATGTAAGATTTATTGAAAATTTCACAACATGTGCGACAGAATATCTATTACATTAATTCAATGAAAGATCACTATTGTGAAACCAGCTTGCTTGTATCTCTTTAGAAATACACTCATATAAGTCTTTTCTGACATTTCAGTGTATGCCATACAAAGTAACTATCACTTTATTACAATGAAAAGTCAGTGTGCTGATCCCAGCTTGCA
Source organism: Equus asinus (assembly GCF_041296235.1). NCBI lineage: Eukaryota > Metazoa > Chordata > Mammalia > Perissodactyla > Equidae > Equus > Equus asinus. The sequence goes on from NC_091818.1 coordinate 8,762,434, forward strand.
GGTAGCTGTAGGAACATTTTCATATATGATATAAAACATTTCACTACAGCTATAGGAGACTATATATATAAAGTTTATTAAATGAAAGAACACTGTGGTGTAACCAGATTGCTTGTAGCTATTTAGGAGTATCTTCATACAAGTCTTTTCAAACATTTCAGTGTATTCCATCCAGAATGGTTATCACTTCCATAAAATGAAAGAACGATGTTAAGAACCCAGCTGGAAAGTTGTCTTTTAGAAATATCTTTTTATAAGTCTTAACAAATATTGCGCTATGGTCATGACAGAATGATTTTAATATTCACTCAAGGAAAGAAGGATGAGCTGAACCCTTGTTTCCTAGTATCTGTTTAGGAAGAACTTCATAAAATACTTAAAAAATTACACTACAGACTTGAAAAATATCCATAAGATTCAGACACTAAAGGAACTCTGGTGAAACAAATGTGCTTACAGCTGTTTAGGGGCATATTCACATAAGACAGTTCAAACATTTCAGCATATGCCCTACAGATGACCTATCAATTACTAACAATGTGAGAACACTGTTCTAAGCCCAGTTTGCGGGTAGCTGTTTAGGAACATGTTCATATAAGACTTAACAAACATTTCATTGCATGTGGGACAGAATATATATAGCATTTGTTCACTGAGAGAAAACTGTGGTGAAACCATCTTACTTGCAGCCATTAAGGATCATCTTCGTATTAGTCATTATAACCATTTCAATATTTGCTGTTCTGATTCAATATGAGTTTCCAACAATGAAAGAAACACTGTGCTGAATCCAGCTTGCAAGTAAGTTTTAACTAACACTTCACTACAAGTGTCACAGAATATCTGCAATATTGTTTCACTGAAAGACCTCTGTGGTGAAAGCATCTTGAAGCTATTATTAGGAACATTTGTATTTGAGACATTTCTCACATTTCAGTATATGCCATAATGAATGGGTATCATTTTCCTACAATGAAAGAACACTGTGCTAAATAGAGCTCACAGATAGCTATCTAGGAACGTTTTTACATAAGACTTATCAAACATTTTACAATAGTCGTGACAGACTATACATAACATTCAGTCACTGAAAGAAAACTGTGGAGAAACAATCTTGCTTGTATATATTTAGAAACTTCTTCATGTTCACCATTTCAAGCATTTCCATATAAGACATACTGAATGAATATCACTTTGAGACAATGATACAACGTGCTGAAGCCAGATTGCAGGCAGCTGTTTAGGAACCTTTTCATAAGAGACTTATCATACATTTCACTACAAAGTATCTATTACATCCATTCAGTGAAAGAACACTATTGTGAAGCCAGATTGCTGGTAGCTAATTAGGAACATCTTGATATAAGGCTTTTCTAATATTTCAGTTTATGCCAAACAGAATGACTATCATTTTCTTAAAATGAAATAACACTGTGTTGAACTCATCTTGCAGGAAGCCATTTAGGGTTTCTTCATACAAAACACCAAACATGTCACTACTGCTCTGACAGAATCTCTGTAAGATTCCTTCACTGAGGAACACACTCTGGTGAAACCAGATTGCTCATAAGTTTTTAGGAATATCTTTATATAAGGCTATTCAAACACATCATATGCTATACAGAATGATGATCACTTCCATTAAATTAAACAACATTGCGATGCAACCAGCTGGCACATGCTATTTATGAACATTTTGTGTGTGTCTTATCAACCGTTTCTCTGCAGCCACAATGTGATAATTATTACATTCATTCAATGAAATACTGTGTTGAAAAAGCCTGCTTGTGGCTGTTTAGAAACATCTTCATGTAAGTGTTCATGCAAGCCTTATCAAACATTTCACTACAGGCATGACAGAATATCTGTAACATTCAATGTCTGTAAGAAGACTGCTGTGAAACCATTTTGCTTGTAGCTACTTAGGGACATCTTCATAAAACTTATCCAGCATTTCACTACGGGTGTGATAGACTATCTATAACATCCATTCACTGAAAGAACATTGTCTGGAAAACACCTAGCAAGTAGCTCTTAAGGAACATCTTCACATATGCCATTTCAAACATTTCAGTATATGCCACAAGGAACGGCTATCACTTTCTTACAATGAAAGCGCATTGTGCTTAATCAAGCCAACAGGTAGCTGTTTAGGGATATTTTCACATAAATCATATCAAACATTTGACTACAGATGTGACAATGTCTATAACATTTGTTATCTGAAAGAAAATTATGCAAAAACCATCTTCTTTTCACTGTTTAGGAACATCTGCACATAGTACACTTCAAATACTTAAGTATATTCCACACAGAGCGACTATCATTTTCACAAAATGAAAGAACACATGCTGAATCCAGTTTATGGGTAGCTGTTTAGGAACATCATATATCAAATATTTCACCACAGATGTGACAATATCTAGAACATTCATTCACTGAAAGAACACTGTGAAGAAACCATCTTGCTTGTTAGCTGTTTAAGAATATAAATAAAAGGCTCTTCAAACATATCACTTTATGCCATACAGAATGGCTATCATCTCCATAGCCAGAAAAGAATACTGTGATGAACCCAGCTTGCAAGTAATTGTTTATTAATATTTTGCTCAAGTCTTATCAGACATTTGCCTACAGTCATGACAGGATATCTTTAATGTCTATTCAATGTAATAACACTATATTTAAAAGAATTTCCTTGTAGCTGTTTAGAAACATCTTCATGTAAGACTTATTAAACATTCCTTTGCAGGAATGACAGAATCTCTAAACATTCACTCATTGAATGAACACAGGGATGAAAGCAGTTTTCTTGTAACTGTTGAGGAACATCTTCATATAAAGCTTTTCAAGCATTTCAGTATATGGCATACAGCATGGCCATACCCTTCTTACAAGGAAAGAAGGTTGTGTTTAATAGCTTTCAGGTAGATTATTAGGAGCATTTTTATGTAAGACCTATTGAACTTTTAACTACAGGCATGACAGAATATCTATTACATCCATTCAATGAAAGAACACTATGGTGAAAGTGGCTTGGTTTGACTGTTAAGGAAGATCTTCATTTAAGTCCTTTTCAGCATTTCTGTATATGCCATACTAAACGGCTGTCACTATCTTATGATGAAATTATTCTGTCCTGAACACGTCTTGTTGGATTCTATTTAGGAACATCTTCATATAAGACCTCTCTAACATTTAAGCATATGCCATACAGAAGGGCTCTCACTTACTTACAGTTAAAGGACACTGTGCTAAACCCGGCTTGCTGGCGGCTGTTTGAAACCTCTTCATATAAGACTTATTAAACATTTCACTACAGGCATGACAGACTAGCTATAACACTCGTTCACTGAAAGAACACTGTGGTGAAGCCAGATTACTTCTGGCGCCTTGGGAATGTCTTCGTATAAGGCTCTTCAAACACTTCATTATGCCTACAGAATGGCTATCACTTCCATATCCAGAAAGAACGTTCTGATGAAACCAGTGGCTCTTTATGAGCATTTCATTTATGTCTTATCAAACGTTTCTCTACAGCCGCAACATGATATCCATAACATTCATTCAAGGAAACCACACTATGTTGAAAAAGCTTGCTTGTAGCTGTTCAGGAACACTCTCACCTAAGACATCAAATAGTTCTCTTGAGGCATGACAGAATACGTATAACATTCATTTTCTGAATGAACACTGTGGTGAAAACACCTTGCTTGCAGCTGTTTAGGGGAATCTTCAAATAAGTCCTATCAAACATTTCACTACGGGCATGATGGAATATCTATAACATTCACTCATTGAAAGAATGCTGTGGTGAAACCAACTTCCTTGTAGCTTTTAAGGAACATCTTCATGTAAGTCTTTTCTAGCATTTCAGTATGAGCCATAGAGAACAGCTATACTTTCTTAAAATGAACAAACATTGTACCTAACTCAGCTTTCAGGTAGACTTATAGTAACATTTTCATGTAAGATTTATTGAAAATTTCACAACATGTGCGACAGAATATCTATTACATTAATTCAATGAAAGATCACTATTGTGAAACCAGCTTGCTTGTATCTCTTTAGAAATACACTCATATAAGTCTTTTCTGACATTTCAGTGTATGCCATACAAAGTAACTATCACTTTATTACAATGAAAAGTCAGTGTGCTGATCCCAGCTTGCAGGTAGCTGTAGGAACATTTTCATATATGATATAAAACATTTCACTACAGCTATAGGAGACTATATATATAAAGTTTATTAAATGAAAGAACACTGTGGTGTAACCAGATTGCTTGTAGCTATTTAGGAGTATCTTCATACAAGTCTTTTCAAACATTTCAGTGTATTCCATCCAGAATGGTTATCACTTCCATAAAATGAAAGAACGATGTTAAGAACCCAGCTGGAAAGTTGTCTTTTAGAAATATCTTTTTATAAGTCTTAACAAATATTGCGCTATGGTCATGACAGAATGATTTTAATATTCACTCAAGGAAAGAAGGATGAGCTGAACCCTTGTTTCCTAGTATCTGTTTAGGAAGAACTTCATAAAATACTTAAAAAATTACACTACAGACTTGAAAAATATCCATAAGATTCAGACACTAAAGGAACTCTGGTGAAACAAATGTGCTTACAGCTGTTTAGGGGCATATTCACATAAGACAGTTCAAACATTTCAGCATATGCCCTACAGATGACCTATCAATTACTAACAATGTGAGAACACTGTTCTAAGCCCAGTTTGCGGGTAGCTGTTTAGGAACATGTTCATATAAGACTTAACAAACATTTCATTGCATGTGGGACAGAATATATATAGCATTTGTTCACTGAGAGAAAACTGTGGTGAAACCATCTTACTTGCAGCCATTAAGGATCATCTTCGTATTAGTCATTATAACCATTTCAATATTTGCTGTTCTGATTCAATATGAGTTTCCAACAATGAAAGAAACACTGTGCTGAATCCAGCTTGCAAGTAAGTTTTAACTAACACTTCACTACAAGTGTCACAGAATATCTGCAATATTGTTTCACTGAAAGACCTCTGTGGTGAAAGCATCTTGAAGCTATTATTAGGAACATTTGTATTTGAGACATTTCTCACATTTCAGTATATGCCATAATGAATGGGTATCATTTTCCTACAATGAAAGAACACTGTGCTAAATAGAGCTCACAGATAGCTATCTAGGAACGTTTTTACATAAGACTTATCAAACATTTTACAATAGTCGTGACAGACTATACATAACATTCAGTCACTGAAAGAAAACTGTGGAGAAACAATCTTGCTTGTATATATTTAGAAACTTCTTCATGTTCACCATTTCAAGCATTTCCATATAAGACATACTGAATGAATATCACTTTGAGACAATGATATAACGTGCTGAAGCCAGATTGCAGGCAGCTGTTTAGGAACCTTTTCATAAGAGACTTATCATACATTTCACTACAAAGTATCTATTACATCCATTCAGTGAAAGAACACTATTGTGAAGCCAGATTGCTGGTAGCTAATTAGGAACATCTTGATATAAGGCTTTTCTAATATTTCAGTTTATGCCAAACAGAATGACTATCATTTTCTTAAAATGAAATAACACTGTGTTGAACTCATCTTGCAGGAAGCCATTTAGGGTTTCTTCATACAAAACACCAAACATGTCACTACTGCTCTGACAGAATCTCTGTAAGATTCCTTCACTGAGGAACACACTCTGGTGAAACCAGATTGCTCATAAGTTTTTAGGAATATCTTTATATAAGGCTATTCAAACACATCATATGCTATACAGAATGATGATCACTTCCATTAAATTAAACAACATTGCGATGCAACCAGCTGGCACATGCTATTTATGAACATTTTGTGTGTGTTTTATCAACCGTTTCTCTGCAGCCACAATGTGATAATTATTACATTCATTCAATGAAATACTGTGTTGAAAAAGCCTGCTTGTGGCTGTTTAGAAACATCTTCATGTAAGTGTTCATGCAAGCCTTATCAAACATTTCACTACAGGCATGACAGAATATCTGTAACATTCAATGTCTGTAAGAAGACTGCTGTGAAACCATTTTGCTTGTAGCTACTTAGGGACATCTTCATAAAACTTATCCAGCATTTCACTACGGGTGTGATAGACTATCTATAACATCCATTCACTGAAAGAACATTGTCTGGAAAACACCTAGCAAGTAGCTCTTAAGGAACATCTTCACATATGCCATTTCAAACATTTCAGTATATGCCACAAGGAACGGCTATCACTTTCTTACAATGAAAGCGCATTGTGCTTAATCAAGCCAACAGGTAGCTGTTTAGGGATATTTTCACATAAATCATATCAAACATTTGACTACAGATGTGACAATGTCTATAACATTTGTTATCTGAAAGAAAATTATGCAAAAACCATCTTCTTTTCACTGTTTAGGAACATCTGCACATAGTACACTTCAAATACTTAAGTATATTCCACACAGAGCGACTATCATTTTCACAAAATGAAAGAACACATGCTGAATCCAGTTTATGGGTAGCTGTTTAGGAACATCATATATCAAATATTTCACCACAGATGTGACAATATCTAGAACATTCATTCACTGAAAGAACACTGTGAAGAAACCATCTTGCTTGTTAGCTGTTTAAGAATATAAATAAAAGGCTCTTCAAACATATCACTTTATGCCATACAGAATGGCTATCATCTCCATAGCCAGAAAAGAATACTGTGATGAACCCAGCTTGCAAGTAATTGTTTATTAATATTTTGCTCAAGTCTTATCAGACATTTGCCTACAGTCATGACAGGATATCTTTAATGCCTATTCAATGTAATAACACTATATTTAAAAGAATTTCCTTGTAGCTGTTTAGAAACATCTTCATGTAAGACTTATTAAACATTCCTTTGCAGGAATGACAGAATCTCTAAACATTCACTCATTGAATGAACACAGGGATGAAAGCAGTTTTCTTGTAACTGTTGAGGAACATCTTCATATAAAGCTTTTCAAGCATTTCAGTATATGGCATACAGCATGGCCATACCCTTCTTACAAGGAAAGAAGGTTGTGTTTAATAGCTTTCAGGTAGATTATTAGGAGCATTTTTATGTAAGACCTATTGAACTTTTAACTACAGGCATGACAGAATATCTATTACATCCATTCAATGAAAGAACACTATGGTGAAAGTGGCTTGGTTTGACTGTTAAGGAAGATCTTCATTTAAGTCCTTTTCAGCATTTCTGTATATGCCATACTAAACGGCTGTCACTATCTTATGATGAAATTATTCTGTCCTGAACACGTCTTGTTGGATTCTATTTAGGAACATCTTCATATAAGACCTCTCTAACATTTAAGCATATGCCATACAGAAGGGCTCTCACTTACTTACAGTTAAAGGACACTGTGCTAAACCCGGCTTGCTGGCGGCTGTTTGAAACCTCTTCATATAAGACTTATTAAACATTTCACTACAGGCATGACAGACTAGCTATAACACTCGTTCACTGAAAGAACACTGTGGTGAAGCCAGATTACTTCTGGCGCCTTGGGAATGTCTTCGTATAAGGCTCTTCAAACACTTCATTATGCCTACAGAATGGCTATCACTTCCATATCCAGAAAGAACGTTCTGATGAAACCAGTGGCTCTTTATGAGCATTTCATTTATGTCTTATCAAACGTTTCTCTACAGCCGCAACATGATATCCATAACATTCATTCAAGGAAACCACACTATGTTGAAAAAGCTTGCTTGTAGCTGTTCAGGAACACTCTCACCTAAGACATCAAATAGTTCTCTTGAGGCATGACAGAATACGTATAACATTCATTTTCTGAATGAACACTGTGGTGAAAACACCTTGCTTGCAGCTGTTTAGGGGAATCTTCAAATAAGTCCTATCAAACATTTCACTACGGGCATGATGGAATATCTATAACATTCACTCATTGAAAGAATGCTGTGGTGAAACCAACTTCCTTGTAGCTTTTAAGGAACATCTTCATGTAAGTCTTTTCTAGCATTTCAGTATGAGCCATAGAGAACAGCTATACTTTCTTAAAATGAAAAAACATTGTACTTAACTCAGCTTTCAGGTAGACTTATAGTAACATTTTCATGTAAGATTTATTGAAAATTTCACAACATGTGCGACAGAATATCTATTACATTAATTCAATGAAAGATCACTATTGTGAAACCAGCTTGCTTGTATCTCTTTAGAAATACACTCATATAAGTCTTTTCTGACATTTCAGTGTATGCCATACAAAGTAACTATCACTTTATTACAATGAAAAGTCAGTGTGCTGATCCCAGCTTGCAGGTAGCTGTAGGAACATTTTCATATATGATATAAAACATTTCACTACAGCTATAGGAGACTATATATATAAAGTTTATTAAATGAAAGAACACTGTGGTGTAACCAGATTGCTTGTAGCTATTTAGGAGTATCTTCATACAAGTCTTTTCAAACATTTCAGTGTATTCCATCCAGAATGGTTATCACTTCCATAAAATGAAAGAACGATGTTAAGAACCCAGCTGGAAAGTTGTCTTTTAGAAATATCTTTTTATAAGTCTTAACAAATATTGCGCTATGGTCATGACAGAATGATTTTAATATTCACTCAAGGAAAGAAGGATGAGCTGAACCCTTGTTTCCTAGTATCTGTTTAGGAAGAACTTCATAAAATACTTAAAAAATTACACTACAGACTTGAAAAATATCCATAAGATTCAGACACTAAAGGAACTCTGGTGAAACAAATGTGCTTACAGCTGTTTAGGGGCATATTCACATAAGACAGTTCAAACATTTCAGCATATGCCCTACAGATGACCTATCAATTACTAACAATGTGAGAACACTGTTCTAAGCCCAGTTTGCGGGTAGCTGTTTAGGAACATGTTCATATAAGACTTAACAAACATTTCATTGCATGTGGGACAGAATATATATAGCATTTGTTCACTGAGAGAAAACTGTGGTGAAACCATCTTACTTGCAGCCATTAAGGATCATCTTCGTATTAGTCATTATAACCATTTCAATATTTGCTGTTCTGATTGAATATGAGTTTCCAACAATGAAAGAAACACTGTGCTGAATCCAGCTTGCAAGTAAGTTTTAACTAACACTTCACTACAAGTGTCACAGAATATCTGCAATATTGTTTCACTGAAAGACCTCTGTGGTGAAAGCATCTTGAAGCTATTATTAGGAACATTTGTATTTAAGACATTTCTCACATTTCAGTATATGCCATAATGAATGGGTATCATTTTCCTACAATGAAAGAACACTGTGCTAAATAGAGCTCACAGATAGCTATCTAGGAACGTTTTTACATAAGACTTATCAAACATTTTACAATAGTCGTGACAGACTATACATAACATTCAGTCACTGAAAGAAAACTGTGGAGAAACAATCTTGCTTGTATATATTTAGAAACTTCTTCATGTTCACCATTTCAAGCATTTCCATATAAGACATACTGAATGAATATCACTTTGAGACAATGATATAACGTGCTGAAGCCAGATTGCAGGCAGCTGTTTAGGAACCTTTTCATAAGAGACTTATCATACATTTCACTACAAAGTATCTGTTACATCCATTCAGTGAAAGAACACTATTGTGAAGCCAGATTGCTGGTAGCTAATTAGGAACATCTTGATATAAGGCTTTTCTAATATTTCAGTTTATGCCAAACAGAATGACTATCATTTTCTTAAAATGAAATAACACTGTGTTGAACTCATCTTGCAGGAAGCCATTTAGGGTTTCTTCATACAAAACACCAAACATGTCACTACTGCTCTGACAGAATCTCTGTAAGATTCCTTCACTGAGGAACACACTCTGGTGAAACCAGATTGCTCATAAGTTTTTAGGAATATCTTTATATAAGGCTATTCAAACACATCATATGCTATACAGAATGATGATCACTTCCATTAAATTAAACAACATTGCGATGCAACCAGCTGGCACACGCTATTTATGAACATTTTGTGTGTGTCTTATCAAACGTTTCTCTGCAGCCACAATGTGATAATTATTGCATTCATTCAATGAAATACTGTGTTGAAAAAGCCTGCTTGTGGCTGTTTAGAAACATCTTCATGTAAGTGTTCATGCAAGCCTTATCAAACATTTCACTACAGGCATGACAGAATATCTATAACATTCAATGTCTGTAAGAACACTGTTGTGAAACCATTTTGCTTGTAGCTACTTAGGGACATCTTCATAAAACTTATCCAGCATTTCACTACGGGTGTGATAGACTATCTATAACATCCATTCACTGAAAGAACATTGTCTGGCAAACACCTAGCAAGTAGCTCTTAAGGAACATCTTCACATATGCCATTTCAAACATTTCAGTATATGCCACAAGGAACGGCTATCACTTTCTTACAATGAAAGAGCATTGTGCTTAATCAAGCCAACAGGTAGCTGTTTAGGGATATTTTCACATAAATCATATCAAACATTTGACTACAGATGTGACAATGTCTATAACATTTGTTATCTGAAAGAAAATTATGCAAAAACCATCTTCTTTTCACTGTTTAGGAACATCTGCACATAGTACACTTCAAATACTTAAGTATATTCCACACAGAGCGACTATCATTTTCACAAAATGAAAGAACACATGCTGAATCCAGTTTATGGGTAGCTGTTTAGGAACATCATATATCAAATATTTCACCACAGATGTGACAATATCTAGAACATTCATTCACTGAAAGAACACTGTGAAGAAACCATCTTGCTTGTTAGCTGTTTAAGAATATAAATAAAAGGCTCTTCAAACATATCACTTTATGCCATACAGAATGGCTATCATCTCCATAGCCAGAAAAGAATACTGTGATGAACCCAGCTTGCAAGTAATTGTTTATTAATATTTTGCTCAAGTCTTATCAGACATTTGCCTACAGTCATGACAGGATATCTTTAATGCCTATTCAATGTAATAACACTATATTTAAAAGAATTTCCTTGTAGCTGTTTAGAAACATCTTCATGTAAGACTTATTAAACATTCCTTTGCAGGAATGACAGAATCTCTAAACATTCACTCATTGAATGAACACAGGGATGAAAGCAGTTTTCTTGTAACTGTTGAGGAACATCTTCATATAAAGCTTTTCAAGCATTTCAGTATATGGCATACAGCATGGCCATACCCTTCTTACAAGGAAAGAAGGTTGTGTTTAATAGCTTTCAGGTAGATTATTAGGAGCATTTTTATGTAAGACCTATTGAACATTTAACTACAGGCATGACAGAATATCTATTACATCCATTCAATGAAAGAACACTATGGTGAAAGTGGCTTGGTTTGACTGTTAAGGAAGATCTTCATTTAAGTCCTTTTCAGCATTTCTGTATATGCCATACTAAACGGCTGTCACTATCTTATGATGAAATTATTCTGTCCTGAACACGTCTTGTTGGATTCTATTTAGGAACATCTTCATATAAGACCTCTCTAACATTTAAGCATATGCCATACAGAATGGCTCTCACTTACTTACAGTTAAAGGACACTGTGCTAAACCCGGCTTGCTGGCGGCTGTTTGAAACCTCTTCATATAAGACTTATTAAACATTTCACTACAGGCATGACAGACTAGCTATAACACTCGTTCACTGAAAGAACACTGTGGTGAAGCCAGATTACTTCTGGCGCCTTGGGAATGTCTTCGTATAAGGCTCTTCAAACACTTCATTATGCCTACAGAATGGCTATCACTTCCATATCCAGAAAGAACGTTCTGATGAAACCAGTGGCTCTTTATGAGCATTTCATTTATGTCTTATCAAACGTTTCTCTACAGCCGCAACATGATATCCATAACATTCATTCAAGGAAACCACACTATGTTGAAAAAGCTTGCTTGTAGCTGTTCAGGAACACTCTCACCTAAGACATCAAATAGTTCTCTTGAGGCATGACAGAATACGTATAACATTCATTTTCTGAATGAACACTGTGGTGAAAACACCTTGCTTGCAGCTGTTTAGGGGAATCTTCAAATAAGTCCTATCAAACATTTCACTACGGGCATGATGGAATATCTATAACATTCACTCATTGAAAGAATGCTGTGGTGAAACCAACTTCCTTGTAGCTTTTAAGGAACATCTTCATGTAAGTCTTTTCTAGCATTTCAGTATGAGCCATAGAGAACAGCTATACTTTCTTAAAATGAAAAAACATTGTACTTAACTCAGCTTTCAGGTAGACTTATAGTAACATTTTCATGTAAGATTTATTGAAAATTTCACAACATGTGCGACAGAATATCTATTACATTAATTCAATGAAAGATCACTATTGTGAAACCAGCTTGCTTGTATCTCTTTAGAAATACACTCATATAAGTCTTTTCTGACATTTCAGTGTATGCCATACAAAGTAACTATCACTTTATTACAATGAAAAGTCAGTGTGCTGATCCCAGCTTGCAGGTAGCTGTAGGAACATTTTCATATATGATATAAAACATTTCACTACAGCTATAGGAGACTATATATATAAAGTTTATTAAATGAAAGAACACTGTGGTGTAACCAGATTGCTTGTAGCTATTTAGGAGTATCTTCATACAAGTCTTTTCAAACATTTCAGTGTATTCCATCCAGAATGGTTATCACTTCCATAAAATGAAAGAACGATGTTAAGAACCCAGCTGGAAAGTTGTCTTTTAGAAATATCTTTTTATAAGTCTTAACAAATATTGCGCTATGGTCATGACAGAATGATTTTAATATTCACTCAAGGAAAGAAGGATGAGCTGAACCCTTGTTTCCTAGTATCTGTTTAGGAAGAACTTCATAAAATACTTAAAAAATTACACTACAGACTTGAAAAATATCCATAAGATTCAGACACTAAAGGAACTCTGGTGAAACAAATGTGCTTACAGCTGTTTAGGGGCATATTCACATAAGACAGTTCAAACATTTCAGCATATGCCCTACAGATGACCTATCAATTACTAACAATGTGAGAACACTGTTCTAAGCCCAGTTTGCGGGTAGCTGTTTAGGAACATGTTCATATAAGACTTAACAAACATTTCATTGCATGTGGGACAGAATATATATAGCATTTGTTCACTGAGAGAAAACTGTGGTGAAACCATCTTACTTGCAGCCATTAAGGATCATCTTCGTATTAGTCATTATAACCATTTCAATATTTGCTGTTCTGATTGAATATGAGTTTCCAACAATGAAAGAAACACTGTGCTGAATCCAGCTTGCAAGTAAGTTTTAACTAACACTTCACTACAAGTGTCACAGAATATCTGCAATATTGTTTCACTGAAAGACCTCTGTGGTGAAAGCATCTTGAAGCTATTATTAGGAACATTTGTATTTAAGACATTTCTCACATTTCAGTATATGCCATAATGAATGGGTATCATTTTCCTACAATGAAAGAACACTGTGCTAAATAGAGCTCACAGATAGCTATCTAGGAACGTTTTTACATAAGACTTATCAAACATTTTACAATAGTCGTGACAGACTATACATAACATTCAGTCACTGAAAGAAAACTGTGGAGAAACAATCTTGCTTGTATATATTTAGAAACTTCTTCATGTTCACCATTTCAAGCATTTCCATATAAGACATACTGAATGAATATCACTTTGAGACAATGATATAACGTGCTGAAGCCAGATTGCAGGCAGCTGTTTAGGAACCTTTTCATAAGAGACTTATCATACATTTCACTACAAAGTATCTATTACATCCATTCAGTGAAAGAACACTATTGTGAAGCCAGATTGCTGGTAGCTAATTAGGAACATCTTGATATAAGGCTTTTCTAATATTTCAGTTTATGCCAAACAGAATGACTATCATTTTCTTAAAATGAAATAACACTGTGTTGAACTCATCTTGCAGGAAGCCATTTAGGGTTTCTTCATACAAAACACCAAACATGTCACTACTGCTCTGACAGAATCTCTGTAAGATTCCTTCACTGAGGAACACACTCTGGTGAAACCAGATTGCTCATAAGTTTTTAGGAATATCTTTATATAAGGCTATTCAAACACATCATATGCTATACAGAATGATGATCACTTCCATTAAATTAAACAACATTGCGATGCAACCAGCTGGCACACGCTATTTATGAACATTTTGTGTGTGTCTTATCAAACGTTTCTCTGCAGCCACAATGTGATAATTATTGCATTCATTCAATGAAATACTGTGTTGAAAAAGCCTGCTTGTGGCTGTTTAGAAACATCTTCATGTAAGTGTTCATGCAAGCCTTATCAAACATTTCACTACAGGCATGACAGAATATCTATAACATTCAATGTCTGTAAGAACACTGTTGTGAAACCATTTTGCTTGTAGCTACTTAGGGACATCTTCATAAAACTTATCCAGCATTTCACTACGGGTGTGATAGACTATCTATAACATCCATTCACTGAAAGAACATTGTCTGGCAAACACCTAGCAAGTAGCTCTTAAGGAACATCTTCACATATGCCATTTCAAACATTTCAGTATATGCCACAAGGAACGGCTATCACTTTCTTACAATGAAAGAGCATTGTGCTTAATCAAGCCAACAGGTAGCTGTTTAGGGATATTTTCACATAAATCATATCAAACATTTGACTACAGATGTGACAATGTCTATAACATTTGTTATCTGAAAGAAAATTATGCAAAAACCATCTTCTTTTCACTGTTTAGGAACATCTGCACATAGTACACTTCAAATACTTAAGTATATTCCACACAGAGCGACTATCATTTTCACAAAATGAAAGAACACATGCTGAATCCAGTTTATGGGTAGCTGTTTAGGAACATCATATATCAAATATGTCACCACAGATGTGACAATATCTAGAACATTCATTCACTGAAAGAACACTGTGAAGAAACCATCTTGCTTGTTAGCTGTTTAAGAATATAAATAAAAGGCTCTTCAAACATATCACTTTATGCCATACAGAATGGCTATCATCTCCATAGCCAGAAAAGAATACTGTGATGAACCCAGCTTGCAAGTAATTGTTTATTAATATTTTGCTCAAGTCTTATCAGACATTTGCCTACAGTCATGACAGGATATCTTTAATGTCTATTCAATGTAATAACACTGTATTTAAAAGAATTTCCTTGTAGCTGTTTAGAAACATCTTCATGTAAGACTTATTAAACATTCCTTTGCAGGAATGACAGAATCTCTAAACATTCACTCATTGAATGAACACAGGGATGAAAGCAGTTTTCTTGTAACTGTTGAGGAACATCTTCATATAAAGCTTTTCAAGCATTTCAGTATATGGCATACAGCATGGCCATACCCTTCTTACAAGGAAAGAAGGTTGTGTTTAATAGCTTTCAGGTAGATTATTAGGAGCATTTTTATGTAAGACCTATTGAACATTTAACTACAGGCATGACAGAATATCTATTACATCCATTCAATGAAAGAACACTATGGTGAAAGTGGCTTGGTTTGACTGTTAAGGAAGATCTTCATTTAAGTCCTTTTCAGCATTTCTGTATATGCCATACTAAACGGCTGTCACTATCTTATGATGAAATTATTCTGTCCTGAACACGTCTTGTTGGATTCTATTTAGGAACATCTTCATATAAGACCTCTCTAACATTTAAGCATATGCCATACAGAATGGCTCTCACTTACTTACAGTTAAAGGACACTGTGCTAAACCCGGCTTGCTGGTAGCTGTTTGAAACCTCTTCATATAAGACTTATTAAACATTTCACTACAGGCATGACAGACTAGCTATAACACTCGTTCACTGAAAGAACACTGTGGTGAAGCCAGATTACTTCTGGCGCCTTGGGAATGTCTTCGTATAAGGCTCTTCAAACACTTCACTATGCCTACAGAATGGCTATCACTTCCATATCCAGAAAGAACGTTCTGATGAAACCAGTGGCTCTTTATGAGCATTTCATTTATGTCTTATCAAACGTTTCTCTACAGCCGCAACATGATATCCATAACATTCATTCAAGGAAACCACACTATGTTGAAAAAGCTTGCTTGTAGCTGTTCAGGAACACTCTCACCTAAGACATCAAATAGTTCTCTTGAGGCATGACAGAATACGTATAACATTCATTTTCTGAATGAACACTGTGGTGAAAACACCTTGCTTGCAGCTGTTTAGGGGAATCTTCAAATAAGTCCTATCAAACATTTCACTACGGGCATGATGGAATATCTATAACATTCACTCATTGAAAGAATGCTGTGGTGAAACCAACTTCCTTGTAGCTTTTAAGGAACATCTTCATGTAAGTCTTTTCTAGCATTTCAGTATGAGCCATAGAGAACAGCTATACTTTCTTAAAATGAAACAACATTGTACCTAACTCAGCTTTCAGGTAGACTTATAGTAACATTTTCATGTAAGATTTATTGAAAATTTCACAACATGTGCGACAGAATATCTATTACATTAATTCAATGAAAGATCACTATTGTGAAACCAGCTTGCTTGTATCTCTTTAGAAATACACTCATATAAGTCTTTTCTGACATTTCAGTGTATGCCATACAAAGTAACTATCACTTTATTACAATGAAAAGTCAGTGTGCTGATCCCAGCTTGCAGGTAGCTGTAGGAACATTTTCATATATGATATAAAACATTTCACTACAGCTATAGGAGACTATATATAAAGTTTATTAAATGAAAGAACACTGTGGTGTAACCAGATTGCTTGTAGCTATTTAGGAGTATCTTCATACAAGTCTTTTCAAACATTTCAGTGTATTCCATCCAGAATGGTTATCACTTCCATAAAACGAAAGAACGATGTTAAGAACCCAGCTGGAAAGTTGTCTTTTAGAAATATCTTTTTATAAGTCTTAACAAATATTGCGCTATGGTCATGACAGAATGATTTTAATATTCACTCAAGGAAAGAAGGATGAGCTGAACCCTTGTTTCCTAGTATCTGTTTAGGAAGAACTTCATAAAATACTTAAAAAATTACACTACAGACTTGAAAAATATCCATAAGATTCAGACACTAAAGGAACTCTGGTGAAACAAATGTGCTTACAGCTGTTTAGGGGCATATTCACATAAGACAGTTCAAACATTTCAGCATATGCCCTACAGATGACCTATCAATTACTAACAATGTGAGAACACTGTTCTAAGCCCAGTTTGCGGGTAGCTGTTTAGGAACATGTTCATATAAGACTTAACAAACATTTCATTGCATGTGGGACAGAATATATATAGCATTTGTTCACTGAGAGAAAACTGTGGTGAAACCATCTTACTTGCAGCCATTAAGGATCATCTTCGTATTAGTCATTATAACCATTTCAATATTTGCTGTTCTGATTGAATATGAGTTTCCAACAATGAAAGAAACACTGTGCTGAATCCAGCTTGCAAGTAAGTTTTAACTAACACTTCACTACAAGTGTCACAGAATATCTGCAATATTGTTTCACTGAAAGACCTCTGTGGTGAAAGCATCTTGAAGCTATTATTAGGAACATTTGTATTTAAGACATTTCTCACATTTCAGTATATGCCATAATGAATGGGTATCATTTTCCTACAATGAAAGAACACTGTGCTAAATAGAGCTCACAGATAGCTATCTAGGAACGTTTTTACATAAGACTTATCAAACATTTTACAATAGTCGTGACAGACTATACATAACATTCAGTCACTGAAAGAAAACTGTGGAGAAACAATCTTGCTTGTATATATTTAGAAACTTCTTCATGTTCACCATTTCAAGCATTTCCATATAAGGCATACTGAATGAATATCACTTTGAGACAATGATATAACGTGCTGAAGCCAGATTGCAGGGAGCTGTTTAGGAACCTTTTCATAAGAGACTTATCATACATTTCACTACAAAGTATCTGTTACATCCATTCAGTGAAAGAACACTATTGTGAAGCCAGATTGCTGGTAGCTAATTAGGAACATCTTGATATAAGGCTTTTCTAATATTTCAGTTTATGCCAAACAGAATGACTATCATTTTCTTAAAATGAAATAACACTGTGTTGAACTCATCTTGCAGGAAGCCATTTAGGGTTTCTTCATACAAAACACCAAACATGTCACTACTGCTCTGACAGAATCTCTGTAAGATTCCTTCACTGAGGAACACACTCTGGTGAAACCAGATTGCTCATAAGTTTTTAGGAATATCTTTATATAAGGCTATTCAAACACATCATATGCTATACAGAATGATGATCACTTCCATTAAATTAAACAACATTGCGATGCAACCAGCTGGCACATGCTATTTATGAACATTTTGTGTGTGTCTTATCAAACGTTTCTCTGCAGCCACAATGTGATGATTATTACATTCATTCAATGAAATACTGTGTTGAAAAAGCCTGCTTGTGGCTGTTTAGAAACATCTTCATGTAAGTGTTCATGCAAGCCTTATCAAACATTTCACTACAGGCATGACAGAATATCTATAACATTCAATGTCTGTAAGAACACTGTTGTGAAACCATTTTGCTTGTAGCTACTTAGGGACATCTTCATAAAACTTATCCAGCATTTCACTACGGGTGTGATAGACTATCTATAACATCCATTCACTGAAAGAACATTGTCTGGAAAACACCTAGCAAGTAGCTCTTAAGGAACATCTTCACATATGCCATTTCAAACATTTCAGTATATGCCACAAGGAACGGCTATCACTTTCTTACAATGAAAGAGCATTGTGCTTAATCAAGCCAACAGGTAGCTGTTTAGGGATATTTTCACATAAATCATATCAAACATTTGACTACAGATGTGACAATGTCTATAACATTTGTTATCTGAAAGAAAATTATGCAAAAACCATCTTCTTTTCACTGTTTAGGAACATCTGCACATAGTACACTTCAAATACTTAAGTATATTCCACACAGAGCGACTATCATTTTCACAAAATGAAAGAACACATGCTGAATCCAGTTTATGGGTAGCTGTTTAGGAACATCATATATCAAATATTTCACCACAGATGTGACAATATCTAGAACATTCATTCACTGAAAGAACACTGTGAAGAAACCATCTTGCTTGTTAGCTGTTTAAGAATATAAATAAAAGGCTCTTCAAACATATCACTTTATGCCATACAGAATGGCTATCATCTCCATAGCCAGAAAAGAATACTGTGATGAACCCAGCTTGCAAGTAATTGTTTATTAATATTTTGCTCAAGTCTTATCAGACATTTGCCTACAGTCATGACAGGATATCTTTAATGTCTATTCAATGTAATAACACTGTATTTAAAAGAATTTCCTTGTAGCTGTTTAGAAACATCTTCATGTAAGACTTATTAAACATTCCTTTGCAGGAATGACAGAATCTCTAAACATTCACTCATTGAATGAACACAGGGATGAAAGCAGTTTTCTTGTAACTGTTGAGGAACATCTTCATATAAAGCTTTTCAAGCATTTCAGTATATGGCATACAGCATGGCCATACCCTTCTTACAAGGAAAGAAGGTTGTGTTTAATAGCTTTCAGGTAGATTATTAGGAGCATTTTTATGTAAGACCTATTGAACATTTAACTACAGGCATGACAGAATATCTATTACATCCATTCAATGAAAGAACACTATGGTGAAAGTGGCTTGGTTTGACTGTTAAGGAAGATCTTCATTTAAGTCCTTTTCAGCATTTCTGTATATGCCATACTAAACGGCTGTCACTATCTTATGATGAAATTATTCTGTCCTGAACACGTCTTGTTGGATTCTATTTAGGAACATCTTCATATAAGACCTCTCTAACATTTAAGCATATGCCATACAGAATGGCTCTCACTTACTTACAGTTAAAGGACACTGTGCTAAACCCGGCTTGCTGGTAGCTGTTTGAAACCTCTTCATATAAGACTTATTAAACATTTCACTACAGGCATGACAGACTAGCTATAACACTCGTTCACTGAAAGAACACTGTGGTGAAGCCAGATTACTTCTGGCGCCTTGGGAATGTCTTCGTATAAGGCTCTTCAAACACTTCACTATGCCTACAGAATGGCTATCACTTCCATATCCAGAAAGAACGTTCTGATGAAACCAGTGGCTCTTTATGAGCATTTCATTTATGTCTTATCAAACGTTTCTCTACAGCCGCAACATGATATCCATAACATTCATTCAAGGAAACCACACTATGTTGAAAAAGCTTGCTTGTAGCTGTTCAGGAACACTCTCACCTAAGACATCAAATAGTTCTCTTGAGGCATGACAGAATACGTATAACATTCATTTTCTGAATGAACACTCTGGTGAAAACACCTTGCTTGCAGCTGTTTAGGGGAATCTTCAAATAAGTCCTATCAAACATTTCACTACGGGCATGATGGAATATCTATAACATTCACTCATTGAAAGAATGCTGTGGTGAAACCAACTTCCTTGTAGCTTTTAAGGAACATCTTCATGTAAGTCTTTTCTAGCATTTCAGTATGAGCCATAGAGAACAGCTATACTTTCTTAAAATGAACAAACATTGTACCTAACTCAGCTTTCAGGTAGACTTATAGTAACATTTTCATGTAAGATTTATTGAAAATTTCACAACATGTGCGACAGAATATCTATTACATTAATTCAATGAAAGATCACTATTGTGAAACCAGCTTGCTTGTATCTCTTTAGAAATACACTCATATAAGTCTTTTCTGACATTTCAGTGTATGCCATACAAAGTAACTATCACTTTATTACAATGAAAAGTCAGTGTGCTGATCCCAGCTTGCAGGTAGCTGTAGGAACATTTTCATATATGATATAAAACATTTCACTACAGCTATAGGAGACTATATATAAAGTTTATTAAATGAAAGAACACTGTGGTGTAACCAGATTCCTTGTAGCTATTTAGGAGTATCTTCATACAAGTCTTTTCAAACATTTCAGTGTATTCCATCCAGAATGGTTATCACTTCCATAAAACGAAAGAACGATGTTAAGAACCCAGCTGGAAAGTTGTCTTTTAGAAATATCTTTTTATAAGTCTTAACAAATATTGCGCTATGGTCATGACAGAATGATTTTAATATTCACTCAAGGAAAGAAGGATGAGCTGAACCCTTGTTTCCTAGTATCTGTTTAGGAAGAACTTCATAAAATACTTAAAAAATTACACTACAGACTTGAAAAATATCCATAAGATTCAGACACTAAAGGAACTCTGGTGAAACAAATGTGCTTACAGCTGTTTAGGGGCATATTCACATAAGACAGTTCAAACATTTCAGCATATGCCCTACAGATGACCTATCAATTACTAACAATGTGAGAACACTGTTCTAAGCCCAGTTTGCGGGTAGCTGTTTAGGAACATGTTCATATAAGACTTAACAAACATTTCATTGCATGTGGGACAGAATATATATAGCATTTGTTCACTGAGAGAAAACTGTGGTGAAACCATCTTACTTGCAGCCATTAAGGATCATCTTCGTATTAGTCATTATAACCATTTCAATATTTGCTGTTCTGATTGAATATGAGTTTCCAACAATGAAAGAAACACTGTGCTGAATCCAGCTTGCAAGTAAGTTTTAACTAACACTTCACTACAAGTGTCACAGAATATCTGCAATATTGTTTCACTGAAAGACCTCTGTGGTGAAAGCATCTTGAAGCTATTATTAGGAACATTTGTATTTAAGACATTTCTCACATTTCAGTATATGCCATAATGAATGGGTATCATTTTCCTACAATGAAAGAACACTGTGCTAAATAGAGCTCACAGATAGCTATCTAGGAACGTTTTTACATAAGACTTATCAAACATTTTACAATAGTCGTGACAGAATATACATAACATTCAGTCACTGAAAGAAAACTGTGGAGAAACAATCTTGCTTGTATATATTTAGAAACTTCTTCATGTTCACCATTTCAAGCATTTCCATATAAGACATACTGAATGAATATCACTTTGAGACAATGATATAACGTGCTGAAGCCAGATTGCAGGCAGCTGTTTAGGAACCTTTTCATAAGAGACTTATCATACATTTCACTACAAAGTATCTATTACATCCATTCAGTGAAAGAACACTATTGTGAAGCCAGATTGCTGGTAGCTAATTAGGAACATCTTGATATAAGGCTTTTCTAATATTTCAGTTTATGCCAAACAGAATGACTATCATTTTCTTAAAATGAAATAACACTGTGTTGAACTCATCTTGCAGGAAGCCATTTAGGGTTTCTTCATACAAAACACCAAACATGTCACTACTGCTCTGACAGAATCTCTGTAAGATTCCTTCACTGAGGAACACACTCTGGTGAAACCAGATTGCTCATAAGTTTTTAGGAATATCTTTATATAAGGCTATTCAAACACATCATATGCTGTACAGAACGATGATCACTTCCATTAAATTAAACAACATTGCGATGCAACCAGCTGGCACACGCTATTTATGAACATTTTGTGCGTGTCTTATCAAACGTTTCTCTGCAGCCACAATGTGATAATTATTGCATTCATTCAATGAAATACTGTGTTGAAAAAGGCTGCTTGTGGCTGTTTAGAAACATCTTCATGTAAGTGTTCATGCAAGCCTTATCAAACATTTCACTACAGGCATGACAGAATATCTATAACATTCAATGTCTGTAAGAAGACTGTTGTGAAACCATTTTGCTTGTAGCTACTTAGGGACATCTTCATAAAACTTATCCAGCATTTCACTACGGGTGTGATAGACTATCTATAACATCCGTTCACTGAAAGAACATTGTCTGGAAAACACCTAGCAAGTAGCTCTTAAGGAACATCTTCACATATGCCATTTCAAACATTTCAGTATATGCCACAAGGAACGGCTATCACTTTCTTACAATGAAAGAGCATTGTGCTTAATCAAGCCAACAGGTAGCTGTTTAGGGATATTTTCACATAAATCATATCAAACATTTGACTACAGATGTGACAATGTCTATAACATTTGTTATCTGAAAGAAAATTATGCAAAAACCATCTTCTTTTCACTGTTTAGGAACATCTGCACATAGTACACTTCAAATACTTAAGTATATTCCACACAGAGCGACTATCATTTTCACAAAATGAAAGAACACATGCTGAATCCAGTTTATGGGTAGCTGTTTAGGAACATCATATATCAAATATGTCACCACAGATGTGACAATATCTAGAACATTCATTCACTGAAAGAACACTGTGAAGAAACCATCTTGCTTGTTAGCTGTTTAAGAATATAAATAAAAGGCTCTTCAAACATATCACTTTATGCCATACAGAATGGCTATCATCTCCATAGCCAGAAAAGAATACTGTGATGAACCCAGCTTGCAAGTAATTGTTTATTAATATTTTGCTCAAGTCTTATCAGACATTTGCCTACAGTCATGACAGGATATCTTTAATGTCTATTCAATGTAATAACACTATATTTAAAAGAATTTCCTTGTAGCTGTTTAGAAACATCTTCATGTAAGACTTATTAAACATTCCTTTGCAGGAATGACAGAATCTCTAAACATTCACTCATTGAATGAACACAGGGATGAAAGCAGTTTTCTTGTAACTGTTGAGGAACATCTTCATATAAAGCTTTTCAAGCATTTCAGTATATGGCATACAGCATGGCCATACCCTTCTTACAAGGAAAGAAGGTTGTGTTTAATAGCTTTCAGGTAGATTATTAGGAGCATTTTTATGTAAGACCTATTGAACATTTAACTACAGGCATGACAGAATATCTATTACATCCATTCAATGAAAGAACACTATGGTGAAAGTGGCTTGGTTTGACTGTTAAGGAAGATCTTCATTTAAGTCCTTTTCAGCATTTCTGTATATGCCATACTAAACGGCTGTCACTATCTTATGATGAAATTATTCTGTCCTGAACACGTCTTGTTGGATTCTATTTAGGAACATCTTCATATAAGACCTCTCTAACATTTAAGCATATGCCATACAGAAGGGCTCTCACTTACTTACAGTTAAAGGACACTGTGCTAAACCCGGCTTGCTGGCGGCTGTTTGAAACCTCTTCATATAAGACTTATTAAACATTTCACTACAGGCATGACAGACTAGCTATAACACTCGTTCACTGAAAGAACACTGTGGTGAAGCCAGATTACTTCTGGCGCCTTGGGAATGTCTTCGTATAAGGCTCTTCAAACACTTCATTATGCCTACAGAATGGCTATCACTTCCATATCCAGAAAGAACGTTCTGATGAAACCAGTGGCTCTTTATGAGCATTTCATTTATGTCTTATCAAACGTTTCTCTACAGCCGCAACATGATATCCATAACATTCATTCAAGGAAACCACACTATGTTGAAAAAGCTTGCTTGTAGCTGTTCAGGAACACTCTCACCTAAGACATCAAATAGTTCTCTTGAGGCATGACAGAATACGTATAACATTCATTTTCTGAATGAACACTGTGGTGAAAACACCTTGCTTGCAGCTGTTTAGGGGAATCTTCAAATAAGTCCTATCAAACATTTCACTACGGGCATGATGGAATATCTATAACATTCACTCATTGAAAGAATGCTGTGGTGAAACCAACTTCCTTGTAGCTTTTAAGGAACATCTTCATGTAAGTCTTTTCTAGCATTTCAGTATGAGCCATAGAGAACAGCTATACTTTCTTAAAATGAACAAACATTGTACCTAACTCAGCTTTCAGGTAGACTTATAGTAACATTTTCATGTAAGATTTATTGAAAATTTCACAACATGTGCGACAGAATATCTATTACATTAATTCAATGAAAGATCACTATTGTGAAACCAGCTTGCTTGTATCTCTTTAGAAATACACTCATATAAGTCTTTTCTGACATTTCAGTGTATGCCATACAAAGTAACTATCACTTTATTACAATGAAAAGTCAGTGTGCTGATCCCAGCTTGCAGGTAGCTGTAGGAACATTTTCATATATGATATAAAACATTTCACTACAGCTATAGGAGACTATATATAAAGTTTATTAAATGAAAGAACACTGTGGTGTAACCAGATTGCTTGTAGCTATTTAGGAGTATCTTCATACAAGTCTTTTCAAACATTTCAGTGTATTCCATCCAGAATGGTTATCACTTCCATAAAACGAAAGAACGATGTTAAGAACCCAGCTGGAAAGTTGTCTTTTAGAAATATCTTTTTATAAGTCTTAACAAATATTGCGCTATGGTCATGACAGAATGATTTTAATATTCACTCAAGGAAAGAAGGATGAGCTGAACCCTTGTTTCC
The DNA here is from genome assembly GCF_041296235.1 of Equus asinus. NCBI lineage: Eukaryota > Metazoa > Chordata > Mammalia > Perissodactyla > Equidae > Equus > Equus asinus. The sequence goes on from NC_091818.1 coordinate 8,787,809, forward strand.
TAGTATCTGTTTAGGAAGAACTTCATAAAATACTTAAAAAATTACACTACAGACTTGAAAAATATCCATAAGATTCAGACACTAAAGGAACTCTGGTGAAACAAATGTGCTTACAGCTGTTTAGGGGCATATTCACATAAGACAGTTCAAACATTTCAGCATATGCCCTACAGATGACCTATCAATTACTAACAATGTGAGAACACTGTTCTAAGCCCAGTTTGCGGGTAGCTGTTTAGGAACATGTTCATATAAGACTTAACAAACATTTCATTGCATGTGGGACAGAATATATATAGCATTTGTTCACTGAGAGAAAACTGTGGTGAAACCATCTTACTTGCAGCCATTACGGATCATCTTCGTATTAGTCATTATAACCATTTCAATATTTGCTGTTCTGATTGAATATGAGTTTCCAACAATGAAAGAAACACTGTGCTGAATCCAGCTTGCAAGTAAGTTTTAACTAACACTTCACTACAAGTGTCACGGAATATCTGCAATATTGTTTCACTGAAAGACCTCTGTGGTGAAAGCATCTTGAAGCTATTATTAGGAACATTTTTATTTGAGACATTTCTCACATTTCAGTATATGCCATAATGAATGGGTATCATTTTCCTACAATGAAAGAACACTGTGCTAAATAGAGCTCACAGATAGCTATCTAGGAACGTTTTTACATAAGACTTATCAAACATTTTACAATAGTCGTGACAGACTATACATAACATTCAGTCACTGAAAGAAAACTGTGGAGAAACAATCTTGCTTGTATATATTTAGAAACTTCTTCATGTTCACCATTTCAAGCATTTCCATATAAGACATACTGAATGAATATCACTTTGAGACAATGATATAACGTGCTGAAGCCAGATTGCAGGCAGCTGTTTAGGAACCTTTTCATAAGAGACTTATCATACATTTCACTACAAAGTATCTATTACATCCATTCAGTGAAAGAACACTATTGTGAAGCCAGATTGCTGGTAGCTAATTAGGAACATCTTGATATAAGGCTTTTCTAATATTTCAGTTTATGCCAAACAGAATGACTATCATTTTCTTAAAATGAAATAACACTGTGTTGAACTCATCTTGCAGGAAGCCATTTAGGGTTTCTTCATACAAAACACCAAACATGTCACTACTGCTCTGACAGAATCTCTGTAAGATTCCTTCACTGAGGAACACACTCTGGTGAAACCAGATTGCTCATAAGTTTTTAGGAATATCTTTATATAAGGCTATTCAAACACATCATATGCTGTACAGAATGATGATCACTTCCATTAAATTAAACAACATTGCGATGCAACCAGCTGGCACAAGCTATTTATGAACATTTTGTGCGTGTCTTATCAAACGTTTCTCTGCAGCCACAATGTGATAATTATTGCATTCATTCAATGAAATACTGTGTTGAAAAAGCCTGCTTGTGGCTGTTTAGAAACATCTTCATGTAAGTGTTCATGCAAGCCTTATCAAACATTTCACTACAGGCATGACAGAATATCTATAACATTCAATGTCTGTAAGAAGACTGCTGTGAAACCATTTTGCTTGTAGCTACTTAGGGACATCTTCATAAAACTTATCCAGCATTTCACTACGGGTGTGATAGACTATCTATAACATCCGTTCACTGAAAGAACATTGTCTGGAAAACACCTAGCAAGTAGCTCTTAAGGAACATCTTCACATATGCCATTTCAAACATTTCAGTATATGCCACAAGGAACGGCTATCACTTTCTTACAATGAAAGAGCATTGTGCTTAATCAAGCCAACAGGTAGCTGTTTAGGGATATTTTCACATAAATCATATCAAACATTTGACTACAGATGTGACAATGTCTATAACATTTGTTATCTGAAAGAAAATTATGCAAAAACCATCTTCTTTTCACTGTTTAGGAACATCTGCACATAGTACACTTCAAATACTTAAGTATATTCCACACAGAGCGACTATCATTTTCACAAAATGAAAGAACACATGCTGAATCCAGTTTATGGGTAGCTGTTTAGGAACATCATATATCAAATATTTCACCACAGATGTGACAATATCTAGAACATTCATTCACTGAAAGAACACTGTGAAGAAACCATCTTGCTTGTTAGCTGTTTAAGAATATAAATAAAAGGCTCTTCAAACATATCACTTTATGCCATACAGAATGGCTATCATCTCCATAGCCAGAAAAGAATACTGTGATGAACCCAGCTTGCAAGTAATTGTTTATTAATATTTTGCTCAAGTCTTATCAGACATTTGCCTACAGTCATGACAGGATATCTTTAATGTCTATTCAATGTAATAACACTGTATTTAAAAGAATTTCCTTGTAGCTGTTTAGAAACATCTTCATGTAAGACTTATTAAACATTCCTTTGCAGGAATGACAGAATCTCTAAACATTCACTCATTGAATGAACACAGGGATGAAAGCAGTTTTCTTGTAACTGTTGAGGAACATCTTCATATAAAGCTTTTCAAGCATTTCAGTATATGGCATACAGCATGGCCATACCCTTCTTACAAGGAAAGAAGGTTGTGTTTAATAGCTTTCAGGTAGATTATTAGGAGCATTTTTATGTAAGACCTATTGAACATTTAACTACAGGCATGACAGAATATCTATTACATCCATTCAATGAAAGAACACTATGGTGAAAGTGGCTTGGTTTGACTGTTAAGGAAGATCTTCATTTAAGTCCTTTTCAGCATTTCTGTATATGCCATACTAAACGGCTGTCACTATCTTATGATGAAATTATTCTGTCCTGAACACGTCTTGTTGGATTCTATTTAGGAACATCTTCATATAAGACCTCTCTAACATTTAAGCATATGCCATACAGAAGGGCTCTCACTTACTTACAGTTAAAGGACACTGTGCTAAACCCGGCTTGCTGGCGGCTGTTTGAAACCTCTTCATATAAGACTTATTAAACATTTCACTACAGGCATGACAGACTAGCTATAACACTCGTTCACTGAAAGAACACTGTGGTGAAGCCAGATTACTTCTGGCGCCTTGGGAATGTCTTCGTATAAGGCTCTTCAAACACTTCATTATGCCTACAGAATGGCTATCACTTCCATATCCAGAAAGAACGTTCTGATGAAACCAGTGGCTCTTTATGAGCATTTCATTTATGTCTTATCAAACGTTTCTCTACAGCCGCAACATGATATCCATAACATTCATTCAAGGAAACCACACTATGTTGAAAAAGCTTGCTTGTAGCTGTTCAGGAACACTCTCACCTAAGACATCAAATAGTTCTCTTGAGGCATGACAGAATACGTATAACATTCATTTTCTGAATGAACACTGTGGTGAAAACACCTTGCTTGCAGCTGTTTAGGGGAATCTTCAAATAAGTCCTATCAAATATTTCACTACGGGCATGATGGAATATCTATAACATTCACACATTGAAAGAATGCTGTGGTGAAACCAACTTCCTTGTAGCTTTTAAGGAACATCTTCATGTAAGTCTTTTCTAGCATTTCAGTATGAGCCATAGAGAACAGCTATACTTTCTTAAAATGAACAAACATTGTACCTAACTCAGCTTTCAGGTAGACTTATAGTAACATTTTCATGTAAGATTTATTGAAAATTTCACAACATGTGCGACAGAATATCTATTACATTAATTCAATGAAAGATCACTATTGTGAAACCAGCTTGCTTGTATCTCTTTAGAAATACACTCATATAAGTCTTTTCTGACATTTCAGTGTATGCCATACAAAGTAACTATCACTTTATTACAATGAAAAGTCAGTGTGCTGATCCCAGCTTGCAGGTAGCTGTAGGAACATTTTCATATATGATATAAAACATTTCACTACAGCTATAGGAGACTATATATAAAGTTTATTAAATGAAAGAACACTGTGGTGTAACCAGATTGCTTGTAGCTATTTAGGAGTATCTTCATACAAGTCTTTTCAAACATTTCAGTGTATTCCATCCAGAATGGTTATCACTTCCATAAAACGAAAGAACGATGTTAAGAACCCAGCTGGAAAGTTGTCTTTTAGAAATATCTTTTTATAAGTCTTAACAAATATTGCGCTATGGTCATGACAGAATGATTTTAATATTCACTCAAGGAAAGAAGGATGAGCTGAACCCTTGTTTCCTAGTATCTGTTTAGGAAGAACTTCATAAAATACTTAAAAAATTACACTACAGACTTGAAAAATATCCATAAGATTCAGACACTAAAGGAACTCTGGTGAAACAAATGTGCTTACAGCTGTTTAGGGGCATATTCACATAAGACAGTTCAAACATTTCAGCATATGCCCTACAGATGACCTATCAATTACTAACAATGTGAGAACACTGTTCTAAGCCCAGTTTGCGGGTAGCTGTTTAGGAACATGTTCATATAAGACTTAACAAACATTTCATTGCATGTGGGACAGAATATATATAGCATTTGTTCACTGAGAGAAAACTGTGGTGAAACCATCTTACTTGCAGCCATTACGGATCATCTTCGTATTAGTCATTATAACCATTTCAATATTTGCTGTTCTGATTGAATATGAGTTTCCAACAATGAAAGAAACACTGTGCTGAATCCAGCTTGCAAGTAAGTTTTAACTAACACTTCACTACAAGTGTCACGGAATATCTGCAATATTGTTTCACTGAAAGACCTCTGTGGTGAAAGCATCTTGAAGCTATTATTAGGAACATTTTTATTTGAGACATTTCTCACATTTCAGTATATGCCATAATGAATGGGTATCATTTTCCTACAATGAAAGAACACTGTGCTAAATAGAGCTCACAGATAGCTATCTAGGAACGTTTTTACATAAGACTTATCAAACATTTTACAATAGTCGTGACAGACTATACATAACATTCAGTCACTGAAAGAAAACTGTGGAGAAACAATCTTGCTTGTATATATTTAGAAACTTCTTCATGTTCACCATTTCAAGCATTTCCATATAAGACATACTGAATGAATATCACTTTGAGACAATGATATAACGTGCTGAAGCCAGATTGCAGGCAGCTGTTTAGGAACCTTTTCATAAGAGACTTATCATACATTTCACTACAAAGTATCTATTACATCCATTCAGTGAAAGAACACTATTGTGAAGCCAGATTGCTGGTAGCTAATTAGGAACATCTTGATATAAGGCTTTTCTAATATTTCAGTTTATGCCAAACAGAATGACTATCATTTTCTTAAAATGAAATAACACTGTGTTGAACTCATCTTGCAGGAAGCCATTTAGGGTTTCTTCATACAAAACACCAAACATGTCACTACTGCTCTGACAGAATCTCTGTAAGATTCCTTCACTGAGGAACACACTCTGGTGAAACCAGATTGCTCATAAGTTTTTAGGAATATCTTTATATAAGGCTATTCAAACACATCATATGCTGTACAGAATGATGATCACTTCCATTAAATTAAACAACATTGCGATGCAACCAGCTGGCACACGCTATTTATGAACATTTTGTGCGTGTCTTATCAAACGTTTCTCTGCAGCCACAATGTGATAATTATTGCATTCATTCAATGAAATACTGTGTTGAAAAAGGCTGCTTGTGGCTGTTTAGAAACATCTTCATGTAAGTGTTCATGCAAGCCTTATCAAACATTTCACTACAGGCATGACAGAATATCTATAACATTCAATGTCTGTAAGAAGACTGCTGTGAAACCATTTTGCTTGTAGCTACTTAGGGACATCTTCATAAAACTTATCCAGCATTTCACTACGGGTGTGATAGACTATCTATAACATCCGTTCACTGAAAGAACATTGTCTGGAAAACACCTAGCAAGTAGCTCTTAAGGAACATCTTCACATATGCCATTTCAAACATTTCAGTATATGCCACAAGGAACGGCTATCACTTTCTTACAATGAAAGAGCATTGTGCTTAATCAAGCCAACAGGTAGCTGTTTAGGGATATTTTCACATAAATCATATCAAACATTTGACTACAGATGTGACAATGTCTATAACATTTGTTATCTGAAAGAAAATTATGCAAAAACCATCTTCTTTTCACTGTTTAGGAACATCTGCACATAGTACACTTCAAATACTTAAGTATATTCCACACAGAGCGACTATCATTTTCACAAAATGAAAGAACACATGCTGAATCCAGTTTATGGGTAGCTGTTTAGGAACATCATATATCAAATATGTCACCACAGATGTGACAATATCTAGAACATTCATTCACTGAAAGAACACTGTGAAGAAACCATCTTGCTTGTTAGCTGTTTAAGAATATAAATAAAAGGCTCTTCAAACATATCACTTTATGCCATACAGAATGGCTATCATCTCCATAGCCAGAAAAGAATACTGTGATGAACCCAGCTTGCAAGTAATTGTTTATTAATATTTTGCTCAAGTCTTATCAGACATTTGCCTACAGTCATGACAGGATATCTTTAATGTCTATTCAATGTAATAACACTGTATTTAAAAGAATTTCCTTGTAGCTGTTTAGAAACATCTTCATGTAAGACTTATTAAACATTCCTTTGCAGGAATGACAGAATCTCTAAACATTCACTCATTGAATGAACACAGGGATGAAAGCAGTTTTCTTGTAACTGTTGAGGAACATCTTCATATAAAGCTTTTCAAGCATTTCAGTATATGGCATACAGCATGGCCATACCCTTCTTACAAGGAAAGAAGGTTGTGTTTAATAGCTTTCAGGTAGATTATTAGGAGCATTTTTATGTAAGACCTATTGAACATTTAACTACAGGCATGACAGAATATCTATTACATCCATTCAATGAAAGAACACTATGGTGAAAGTGGCTTGGTTTGACTGTTAAGGAAGATCTTCATTTAAGTCCTTTTCAGCATTTCTGTATATGCCATACTAAACGGCTGTCACTATCTTATGATGAAATTATTCTGTCCTGAACACGTCTTGTTGGATTCTATTTAGGAACATCTTCATATAAGACCTCTCTAACATTTAAGCATATGCCATACAGAAGGGCTCTCACTTACTTACAGTTAAAGGACACTGTGCTAAACCCGGCTTGCTGGCGGCTGTTTGAAACCTCTTCATATAAGACTTATTAAACATTTCACTACAGGCATGACAGACTAGCTATAACACTCGTTCACTGAAAGAACACTGTGGTGAAGCCAGATTACTTCTGGCGCCTTGGGAATGTCTTCGTATAAGGCTCTTCAAACACTTCATTATGCCTACAGAATGGCTATCACTTCCATATCCAGAAAGAACGTTCTGATGAAACCAGTGGCTCTTTATGAGCATTTCATTTATGTCTTATCAAACGTTTCTCTACAGCCGCAACATGATATCCATAACATTCATTCAAGGAAACCACACTATGTTGAAAAAGCTTGCTTGTAGCTGTTCAGGAACACTCTCACCTAAGACATCAAATAGTTCTCTTGAGGCATGACAGAATACGTATAACATTCATTTTCTGAATGAACACTGTGGTGAAAACACCTTGCTTGCAGCTGTTTAGGGGAATCTTCAAATAAGTCCTATCAAACATTTCACTACGGGCATGATGGAATATCTATAACATTCACTCATTGAAAGAATGCTGTGGTGAAACCAACTTCCTTGTAGCTTTTAAGGAACATCTTCATGTAAGTCTTTTCTAGCATTTCAGTATGAGCCATAGAGAACAGCTATACTTTCTTAAAATGAAACAACATTGTACCTAACTCAGCTTTCAGGTAGACTTATAGTAACATTTTCATGTAAGATTTATTGAAAATTTCACAACATGTGCGACAGAATATCTATTACATTAATTCAATGAAAGATCACTATTGTGAAACCAGCTTGCTTGTATCTCTTTAGAAATACACTCATATAAGTCTTTTCTGACATTTCAGTGTATGCCATACAAAGTAACTATCACTTTATTACAATGAAAAGTCAGTGTGCTGATCCCAGCTTGCAGGTAGCTGTAGGAACATTTTCATATATGATATAAAACATTTCACTACAGCTATAGGAGACTATATATAAAGTTTATTAAATGAAAGAACACTGTGGTGTAACCAGATTGCTTGTAGCTATTTAGGAGTATCTTCATACAAGTCTTTTCAAACATTTCAGTGTATTCCATCCAGAATGGTTATCACTTCCATAAAACGAAAGAACGATGTTAAGAACCCAGCTGGAAAGTTGTCTTTTAGAAATATCTTTTTATAAGTCTTAACAAATATTGCGCTATGGTCATGACAGAATGATTTTAATATTCACTCAAGGAAAGAAGGATGAGCTGAACCCTTGTTTCCTAGTATCTGTTTAGGAAGAACTTCATAAAATACTTAAAAAATTACACTACAGACTTGAAAAATATCCATAAGATTCAGACACTAAAGGAACTCTGGTGAAACAAATGTGCTTACAGCTGTTTAGGGGCATATTCACATAAGACAGTTCAAACATTTCAGCATATGCCCTACAGATGACCTATCAATTACTAACAATGTGAGAACACTGTTCTAAGCCCAGTTTGCGGGTAGCTGTTTAGGAACATGTTCATATAAGACTTAACAAACATTTCATTGCATGTGGGACAGAATATATATAGCATTTGTTCACTGAGAGAAAACTGTGGTGAAACCATCTTACTTGCAGCCATTACGGATCATCTTCGTATTAGTCATTATAACCATTTCAATATTTGCTGTTCTGATTGAATATGAGTTTCCAACAATGAAAGAAACACTGTGCTGAATCCAGCTTGCAAGTAAGTTTTAACTAACACTTCACTACAAGTGTCACAGAATATCTGCAATATTGTTTCACTGAAAGACCTCTGTGGTGAAAGCATCTTGAAGCTATTATTAGGAACATTTGTATTTAAGACATTTCTCACATTTCAGTATATGCCATAATGAATGGGTATCATTTTCCTACAATGAAAGAACACTGTGCTAAATAGAGCTCACAGATAGCTATCTAGGAACGTTTTTACATAAGACTTATCAAACATTTTACAATAGTCGTGACAGAATATACATAACATTCAGTCACTGAAAGAAAACTGTGGAGAAACAATCTTGCTTGTATATATTTAGAAACTTCTTCATGTTCACCATTTCAAGCATTTCCATATAAGACATACTGAATGAATATCACTTTGAGACAATGATATAACGTGCTGAAGCCAGATTGCAGGCAGCTGTTTAGGAACCTTTTCATAAGAGACTTATCATACATTTCACTACAAAGTATCTATTACATCCATTCAGTGAAAGAACACTATTGTGAAGCCAGATTGCTGGTAGCTAATTAGGAACATCTTGATATAAGGCTTTTCTAATATTTCAGTTTATGCCAAACAGAATGACTATCATTTTCTTAAAATGAAATAACACTGTGTTGAACTCATCTTGCAGGAAGCCATTTAGGGTTTCTTCATACAAAACACCAAACATGTCACTACTGCTCTGACAGAATCTCTGTAAGATTCCTTCACTGAGGAACACACTCTGGTGAAACCAGATTGCTCATAAGTTTTTAGGAATATCTTTATATAAGGCTATTCAAACACATCATATGCTGTACAGAACGATGATCACTTCCATTAAATTAAACAACATTGCGATGCAACCAGCTGGCACACGCTATTTATGAACATTTTGTGCGTGTCTTATCAAACGTTTCTCTGCAGCCACAATGTGATAATTATTGCATTCATTCAATGAAATACTGTGTTGAAAAAGGCTGCTTGTGGCTGTTTAGAAACATCTTCATGTAAGTGTTCATGCAAGCCTTATCAAACATTTCACTACAGGCATGACAGAATATCTATAACATTCAATGTCTGTAAGAAGACTGCTGTGAAACCATTTTGCTTGTAGCTACTTAGGGACATCTTCATAAAACTTATCCAGCATTTCACTACGGGTGTGATAGACTATCTATAACATCCGTTCACTGAAAGAACATTGTCTGGAAAACACCTAGCAAGTAGCTCTTAAGGAACATCTTCACATATGACATTTCAAACATTTCAGTATATGCCACATGGAACGGCTATCACTTTCTTACAATGAAAGAGCATTGTGCTTAATCAAGCCAACAGGTAGCTGTTTAGGGATATTTTCACATAAATCATATCAAACATTTGACTACAGATGTGACAATGTCTATAACATTTGTTATCTGAAAGAAAATTATGCAAAAACCATCTTCTTTTCACTGTTTAGGAACATCTGCACATAGTACACTTCAAATACTTAAGTATATTCCACACAGAGCGACTATCATTTTCACAAAATGAAAGAACACATGCTGAATCCAGTTTATGGGTAGCTGTTTAGGAACATCATATATCAAATATGTCACCACAGATGTGACAATATCTAGAACATTCATTCACTGAAAGAACACTGTGAAGAAACCATCTTGCTTGTTAGCTGTTTAAGAATATAAATAAAAGGCTCTTCAAACATATCACTTTATGCCATACAGAATGGCTATCATCTCCATAGCCAGAAAAGAATACTGTGATGAACCCAGCTTGCAAGTAATTGTTTATTAATATTTTGCTCAAGTCTTATCAGACATTTGCCTACAGTCATGACAGGATATCTTTAATGTCTATTCAATGTAATAACACTGTATTTAAAAGAATTTCCTTGTAGCTGTTTAGAAACATCTTCATGTAAGACTTATTAAACATTCCTTTGCAGGAATGACAGAATCTCTAAACATTCACTCATTGAATGAACACAGGGATGAAAGCAGTTTTCTTGTAACTGTTGAGGAACATCTTCATATAAAGCTTTTCAAGCATTTCAGTATATGGCATACAGCATGGCCATACCCTTCTTACAAGGAAAGAAGGTTGTGTTTAATAGCTTTCAGGTAGATTATTAGGAGCATTTTTATGTAAGACCTATTGAACATTTAACTACAGGCATGACAGAATATCTATTACATCCATTCAATGAAAGAACACTATGGTGAAAGTGGCTTGGTTTGACTGTTAAGGAAGATCTTCATTTAAGTCCTTTTCAGCATTTCTGTATATGCCATACTAAACGGCTGTCACTATCTTATGATGAAATTATTCTGTCCTGAACACGTCTTGTTGGATTCTATTTAGGAACATCTTCATATAAGACCTCTCTAACATTTAAGCATATGCCATACAGAAGGGCTCTCACTTACTTACAGTTAAAGGACACTGTGCTAAACCCGGCTTGCTGGCGGCTGTTTGAAACCTCTTCATATAAGACTTATTAAACATTTCACTACAGGCATGACAGACTAGCTATAACACTCGTTCACTGAAAGAACACTGTGGTGAAGCCAGATTACTTCTGGCGCCTTGGGAATGTCTTCGTATAAGGCTCTTCAAACACTTCATTATGCCTACAGAATGGCTATCACTTCCATATCCAGAAAGAACGTTCTGATGAAACCAGTGGCTCTTTATGAGCATTTCATTTATGTCTTATCAAACGTTTCTCTACAGCCGCAACATGATATCCATAACATTCATTCAAGGAAACCACACTATGTTGAAAAAGCTTGCTTGTAGCTGTTCAGGAACACTCTCACCTAAGACATCAAATAGTTCTCTTGAGGCATGACAGAATACGTATAACATTCATTTTCTGAATGAACACTGTGGTGAAAACACCTTGCTTGCAGCTGTTTAGGGGAATCTTCAAATAAGTCCTATCAAACATTTCACTACGGGCATGATGGAATATCTATAACATTCACACATTGAAAGAATGCTGTGGTGAAACCAACTTCCTTGTAGCTTTTAAGGAACATCTTCATGTAAGTCTTTTCTAGCATTTCAGTATGAGCCATAGAGAACAGCTATACTTTCTTAAAATGAAACAACATTGTACCTAACTCAGCTTTCAGGTAGACTTATAGTAACATTTTCATGTAAGATTTATTGAAAATTTCACAACATGTGCGACAGAATATCTATTACATTAATTCAATGAAAGATCACTATTGTGAAACCAGCTTGCTTGTATCTCTTTAGAAATACACTCATATAAGTCTTTTCTGACATTTCAGTGTATGCCATACAAAGTAACTATCACTTTATTACAATGAAAAGTCAGTGTGCTGATCCCAGCTTGCAGGTAGCTGTAGGAACATTTTCATATATGATATAAAACATTTCACTACAGCTATAGGAGACTATATATAAAGTTTATTAAATGAAAGAACACTGTGGTGTAACCAGATTGCTTGTAGCTATTTAGGAGTATCTTCATACAAGTCTTTTCAAACATTTCAGTGTATTCCATCCAGAATGGTTATCACTTCCATAAAATGAAAGAACGATGTTAAGAACCCAGCTGGAAAGTTGTCTTTTAGAAATATCTTTTTATAAGTCTTAACAAATATTGCGCTATGGTCATGACAGAATGATTTTAATATTCACTCAAGGAAAGAAGGATGAGCTGAACCCTTGTTTCCTAGTATCTGTTTAGGAAGAACTTCATAAAATACTTAAAAAATTACACTACAGACTTGAAAAATATCCATAAGATTCAGACACTAAAGGAACTCTGGTGAAACAAATGTGCTTACAGCTGTTTAGGGGCATATTCACATAAGACAGTTCAAACATTTCAGCATATGCCCTACAGATGACCTATCAATTACTAACAATGTGAGAACACTGTTCTAAGCCCAGTTTGCGGGTAGCTGTTTAGGAACATGTTCATATAAGACTTAACAAACATTTCATTGCATGTGGGACAGAATATATATAGCATTTGTTCACTGAGAGAAAACTGTGGTGAAACCATCTTACTTGCAGCCATTACGGATCATCTTCGTATTAGTCATTATAACCATTTCAATATTTGCTGTTCTGATTGAATATGAGTTTCAAACAATGAAAGAAACACTGTGCTGAATCCAGCTTGCAAGTAAGTTTTAACTAACACTTCACTACAAGTGTCACGGAATATCTGCAATATTGTTTCACTGAAAGACCTCTGTGGTGAAAGCATCTTGAAGCTATTATTAGGAACATTTTTATTTGAGACATTTCTCACATTTCAGTATATGCCATAATGAATGGGTATCATTTTCCTACAATGAAAGAACACTGTGCTAAATAGAGCTCACAGATAGCTATCTAGGAACGTTTTTACATAAGACTTATCAAACATTTTACAATAGTCGTGACAGACTATACATAACATTCAGTCACTGAAAGAAAACTGTGGAGAAACAATCTTGCTTGTATATATTTAGAAACTTCTTCATGTTCACCATTTCAAGCATTTCCATATAAGACATACTGAATGAATATCACTTTGAGACAATGATATAACGTGCTGAAGCCAGATTGCAGGCAGCTGTTTAGGAACCTTTTCATAAGAGACTTATCATACATTTCACTACAAAGTATCTATTACATCCATTCAGTGAAAGAACACTATTGTGAAGCCAGATTGCTGGTAGCTAATTAGGAACATCTTGATATAAGGCTTTTCTAATATTTCAGTTTATGCCAAACAGAATGACTATCATTTTCTTAAAATGAAATAACACTGTGTTGAACTCATCTTGCAGGAAGCCATTTAGGGTTTCTTCATACAAAACACCAAACATGTCACTACTGCTCTGACAGAATCTCTGTAAGATTCCTTCACTGAGGAACACACTCTGGTGAAACCAGATTGCTCATAAGTTTTTAGGAATATCTTTATATAAGGCTATTCAAACACATCATATGCTGTACAGAATGATGATCACTTCCATTAAATTAAACAACATTGCGATGCAACCAGCTGGCACACGCTATTTATGAACATTTTGTGCGTGTCTTATCAAACGTTTCTCTGCAGCCACAATGTGATAATTATTGCATTCATTCAATGAAATACTGTGTTGAAAAAGGCTGCTTGTGGCTGTTTAGAAACATCTTCATGTAAGTGTTCATGCAAGCCTTATCAAACATTTCACTACAGGCATGACAGAATATCTATAACATTCAATGTCTGTAAGAAGACTGCTGTGAAACCATTTTGCTTGTAGCTACTTAGGGACATCTTCATAAAACTTATCCAGCATTTCACTACGGGTGTGATAGACTATCTATAACATCCGTTCACTGAAAGAACATTGTCTGGAAAACACCTAGCAAGTAGCTCTTAAGGAACATCTTCACATATGCCATTTCAAACATTTCAGTATATGCCACAAGGAACGGCTATCACTTTCTTACAATGAAAGAGCATTGTGCTTAATCAAGCCAACAGGTAGCTGTTTAGGGATATTTTCACATAAATCATATCAAACATTTGACTACAGATGTGACAATGTCTATAACATTTGTTATCTGAAAGAAAATTATGCAAAAACCATCTTCTTTTCACTGTTTAGGAACATCTGCACATAGTACACTTCAAATACTTAAGTATATTCCACACAGAGCGACTATCATTTTCACAAAATGAAAGAACACATGCTGAATCCAGTTTATGGGTAGCTGTTTAGGAACATCATATATCAAATATGTCACCACAGATGTGACAATATCTAGAACATTCATTCACTGAAAGAACACTGTGAAGAAACCATCTTGCTTGTTAGCTGTTTAAGAATATAAATAAAAGGCTCTTCAAACATATCACTTTATGCCATACAGAATGGCTATCATCTCCATAGCCAGAAAAGAATACTGTGATGAACCCAGCTTGCAAGTAATTGTTTATTAATATTTTGCTCAAGTCTTATCAGACATTTGCCTACAGTCATGACAGGATATCTTTAATGTCTATTCAATGTAATAACACTGTATTTAAAAGAATTTCCTTGTAGCTGTTTAGAAACATCTTCATGTAAGACTTATTAAACATTCCTTTGCAGGAATGACAGAATCTCTAAACATTCACTCATTGAATGAACACAGGGATGAAAGCAGTTTTCTTGTAACTGTTGAGGAACATCTTCATATAAAGCTTTTCAAGCATTTCAGTATATGGCATACAGCATGGCCATACCCTTCTTACAAGGAAAGAAGGTTGTGTTTAATAGCTTTCAGGTAGATTATTAGGAGCATTTTTATGTAAGACCTATTGAACATTTAACTACAGGCATGACAGAATATCTATTACATCCATTCAATGAAAGAACACTATGGTGAAAGTGGCTTGGTTTGACTGTTAAGGAAGATCTTCATTTAAGTCCTTTTCAGCATTTCTGTATATGCCATACTAAACGGCTGTCACTATCTTATGATGAAATTATTCTGTCCTGAACACGTCTTGTTGGATTCTATTTAGGAACATCTTCATATAAGACCTCTCTAACATTTAAGCATATGCCATACAGAAGGGCTCTCACTTACTTACAGTTAAAGGACACTGTGCTAAACCCGGCTTGCTGGCGGCTGTTTGAAACCTCTTCATATAAGACTTATTAAACATTTCACTACAGGCATGACAGACTAGCTATAACACTCGTTCACTGAAAGAACACTGTGGTGAAGCCAGATTACTTCTGGCGCCTTGGGAATGTCTTCGTATAAGGCTCTTCAAACACTTCATTATGCCTACAGAATGGCTATCACTTCCATATCCAGAAAGAACGTTCTGATGAAACCAGTGGCTCTTTATGAGCATTTCATTTATGTCTTATCAAACGTTTCTCTACAGCCGCAACATGATATCCATAACATTCATTCAAGGAAACCACACTATGTTGAAAAAGCTTGCTTGTAGCTGTTCAGGAACACTCTCACCTAAGACATCAAATAGTTCTCTTGAGGCATGACAGAATACGTATAACATTCATTTTCTGAATGAACACTGTGGTGAAAACACCTTGCTTGCAGCTGTTTAGGGGAATCTTCAAATAAGTCCTATCAAACATTTCACTACGGGCATGATGGAATATCTATAACATTCACACATTGAAAGAATGCTGTGGTGAAACCAACTTCCTTGTAGCTTTTAAGGAACATCTTCATGTAAGTCTTTTCTAGCATTTCAGTATGAGCCATAGAGAACAGCTATACTTTCTTAAAATGAAACAACATTGTACCTAACTCAGCTTTCAGGTAGACTTATAGTAACATTTTCATGTAAGATTTATTGAAAATTTCACAACATGTGCGACAGAATATCTATTACATTAATTCAATGAAAGATCACTATTGTGAAACCAGCTTGCTTGTATCTCTTTAGAAATACACTCATATAAGTCTTTTCTGACATTTCAGTGTATGCCATACAAAGTAACTATCACTTTATTACAATGAAAAGTCAGTGTGCTGATCCCAGCTTGCAGGTAGCTGTAGGAACATTTTCATATATGATATAAAACATTTCACTACAGCTATAGGAGACTATATATAAAGTTTATTAAATGAAAGAACACTGTGGTGTAACCAGATTGCTTGTAGCTATTTAGGAGTATCTTCATACAAGTCTTTTCAAACATTTCAGTGTATTCCATCCAGAATGGTTATCACTTCCATAAAATGAAAGAACGATGTTAAGAACCCAGCTGGAAAGTTGTCTTTTAGAAATATCTTTTTATAAGTCTTAACAAATATTGCGCTATGGTCATGACAGAATGATTTTAATATTCACTCAAGGAAAGAAGGATGAGCTGAACCCTTGTTTCCTAGTATCTGTTTAGGAAGAACTTCATAAAATACTTAAAAAATTACACTACAGACTTGAAAAATATCCATAAGATTCAGACACTAAAGGAACTCTGGTGAAACAAATGTGCTTACAGCTGTTTAGGGGCATATTCACATAAGACAGTTCAAACATTTCAGCATATGCCCTACAGATGACCTATCAATTACTAACAATGTGAGAACACTGTTCTAAGCCCAGTTTGCGGGTAGCTGTTTAGGAACATGTTCATATAAGACTTAACAAACATTTCATTGCATGTGGGACAGAATATATATAGCATTTGTTCACTGAGAGAAAACTGTGGTGAAACCATCTTACTTGCAGCCATTACGGATCATCTTCGTATTAGTCATTATAACCATTTCAATATTTGCTGTTCTGATTGAATATGAGTTTCAAACAATGAAAGAAACACTGTGCTGAATCCAGCTTGCAAGTAAGTTTTAACTAACACTTCACTACAAGTGTCACGGAATATCTGCAATATTGTTTCACTGAAAGACCTCTGTGGTGAAAGCATCTTGAAGCTATTATTAGGAACATTTTTATTTGAGACATTTCTCACATTTCAGTATATGCCATAATGAATGGGTATCATTTTCCTACAATGAAAGAACACTGTGCTAAATAGAGCTCACAGATAGCTATCTAGGAACGTTTTTACATAAGACTTATCAAACATTTTACAATAGTCGTGACAGACTATACATAACATTCAGTCACTGAAAGAAAACTGTGGAGAAACAATCTTGCTTGTATATATTTAGAAACTTCTTCATGTTCACCATTTCAAGCATTTCCGTATAAGACATACTGAATGAATATCACTTTGAGACAATGATATAACGTGCTGAAGCCAGATTGCAGGCAGCTGTTTAGGAACCTTTTCATAAGAGACTTATCATACATTTCACTACAAAGTATCTATTACATCCATTCAGTGAAAGAACACTATTGTGAAGCCAGATTGCTGGTAGCTAATTAGGAACATCTTGATATAAGGCTTTTCTAATATTTCAGTTTATGCCAAACAGAATGACTATCATTTTCTTAAAATGAAATAACACTGTGTTGAACTCATCTTGCAGGAAGCCATTTAGGGTTTCTTCATACAAAACACCAAACATGTCACTACTGCTCTGACAGAATCTCTGTAAGATTCCTTCACTGAGGAACACACTCTGGTGAAACCAGATTGCTCATAAGTTTTTAGGAATATCTTTATATAAGGCTATTCAAACACATCATATGCTGTACAGAATGATGATCACTTCCATTAAATTAAACAACATTGCGATGCAACCAGCTGGCACACGCTATTTATGAACATTTTGTGCGTGTCTTATCAAACGTTTCTCTGCAGCCACAATGTGATAATTATTGCATTCATTCAATGAAATACTGTGTTGAAAAAGGCTGCTTGTGGCTGTTTAGAAACATCTTCATGTAAGTGTTCATGCAAGCCTTATCAAACATTTCACTACAGGCATGACAGAATATCTATAACATTCAATGTCTGTAAGAAGACTGCTGTGAAACCATTTTGCTTGTAGCTACTTAGGGACATCTTCATAAAACTTATCCAGCATTTCACTACGGGTGTGATAGACTATCTATAACATCCGTTCACTGAAAGAACATTGTCTGGAAAACACCTAGCAAGTAGCTCTTAAGGAACATCTTCACATATGCCATTTCAAACATTTCAGTATATGCCACAAGGAACGGCTATCACTTTCTTACAATGAAAGAGCATTGTGCTTAATCAAGCCAACAGGTAGCTGTTTAGGGATATTTTCACATAAATCATATCAAACATTTGACTACAGATGTGACAATGTCTATAACATTTGTTATCTGAAAGAAAATTATGCAAAAACCATCTTCTTTTCACTGTTTAGGAACATCTGCACATAGTACACTTCAAATACTTAAGTATATTCCACACAGAGCGACTATCATTTTCACAAAATGAAAGAACACATGCTGAATCCAGTTTATGGGTAGCTGTTTAGGAACATCATATATCAAATATGTCACCACAGATGTGACAATATCTAGAACATTCATTCACTGAAAGAACACTGTGAAGAAACCATCTTGCTTGTTAGCTGTTTAAGAATATAAATAAAAGGCTCTTCAAACATATCACTTTATGCCATACAGAATGGCTATCATCTCCATAGCCAGAAAAGAATACTGTGATGAACCCAGCTTGCAAGTAATTGTTTATTAATATTTTGCTCAAGTCTTATCAGACATTTGCCTACAGTCATGACAGGATATCTTTAATGTCTATTCAATGTAATAACACTGTATTTAAAAGAATTTCCTTGTAGCTGTTTAGAAACATCTTCATGTAAGACTTATTAAACATTCCTTTGCAGGAATGACAGAATCTCTAAACATTCACTCATTGAATGAACACAGGGATGAAAGCAGTTTTCTTGTAACTGTTGAGGAACATCTTCATATAAAGCTTTTCAAGCATTTCAGTATATGGCATACAGCATGGCCATACCCTTCTTACAAGGAAAGAAGGTTGTGTTTAATAGCTTTCAGGTAGATTATTAGGAGCATTTTTATGTAAGACCTATTGAACATTTAACTACAGGCATGACAGAATATCTATTACATCCATTCAATGAAAGAACACTATGGTGAAAGTGGCTTGGTTTGACTGTTAAGGAAGATCTTCATTTAAGTCCTTTTCAGCATTTCTGTATATGCCATACTAAACGGCTGTCACTATCTTATGATGAAATTATTCTGTCCTGAACACGTCTTGTTGGATTCTATTTAGGAACATCTTCATATAAGACCTCTCTAACATTTAAGCATATGCCATACAGAAGGGCTCTCACTTACTTACAGTTAAAGGACACTGTGCTAAACCCGGCTTGCTGGCGGCTGTTTGAAACCTCTTCATATAAGACTTATTAAACATTTCACTACAGGCATGACAGACTAGCTATAACACTCGTTCACTGAAAGAACACTGTGGTGAAGCCAGATTACTTCTGGCGCCTTGGGAATGTCTTCGTATAAGGCTCTTCAAACACTTCATTATGCCTACAGAATGGCTATCACTTCCATATCCAGAAAGAACGTTCTGATGAAACCAGTGGCTCTTTATGAGCATTTCATTTATGTCTTATCAAACGTTTCTCTACAGCCGCAACATGATATCCATAACATTCATTCAAGGAAACCACACTATGTTGAAAAAGCTTGCTTGTAGCTGTTCAGGAACACTCTCACCTAAGACATCAAATAGTTCTCTTGAGGCATGACAGAATACGTATAACATTCATTTTCTGAATGAACACTGTGGTGAAAACACCTTGCTTGCAGCTGTTTAGGGGAATCTTCAAATAAGTCCTATCAAACATTTCACTACGGGCATGATGGAATATCTATAACATTCACACATTGAAAGAATGCTGTGGTGAAACCAACTTCCTTGTAGCTTTTAAGGAACATCTTCATGTAAGTCTTTTCTAGCATTTCAGTATGAGCCATAGAGAACAGCTATACTTTCTTAAAATGAAACAACATTGTACCTAACTCAGCTTTCAGGTAGACTTATAGTAACATTTTCATGTAAGATTTATTGAAAATTTCACAACATGTGCGACAGAATATCTATTACATTAATTCAATGAAAGATCACTATTGTGAAACCAGCTTGCTTGTATCTCTTTAGAAATACACTCATATAAGTCTTTTCTGACATTTCAGTGTATGCCATACAAAGTAACTATCACTTTATTACAATGAAAAGTCAGTGTGCTGATCCCAGCTTGCAGGTAGCTGTAGGAACATTTTCATATATGATATAAAACATTTCACTACAGCTATAGGAGACTATATATAAAGTTTATTAAATGAAAGAACACTGTGGTGTAACCAGATTGCTTGTAGCTATTTAGGAGTATCTTCATACAAGTCTTTTCAAACATTTCAGTGTATTCCATCCAGAATGGTTATCACTTCCATAAAATGAAAGAACGATGTTAAGAACCCAGCTGGAAAGTTGTCTTTTAGAAATATCTTTTTATAAGTCTTAACAAATATTGCGCTATGGTCATGACAGAATGATTTTAATATTCACTCAAGGAAAGAAGGATGAGCTGAACCCTTGTTTCCTAGTATCTGTTTAGGAAGAACTTCATAAAATACTTAAAAAATTACACTACAGACTTGAAAAATATCCATAAGATTCAGACACTAAAGGAACTCTGGTGAAACAAATGTGCTTACAGCTGTTTAGGGGCATATTCACATAAGACAGTTCAAACATTTCAGCATATGCCCTACAGATGACCTATCAATTACTAACAATGTGAGAACACTGTTCTAAGCCCAGTTTGCGGGTAGCTGTTTAGGAACATGTTCATATAAGACTTAACAAACATTTCATTGCATGTGGGACAGAATATATATAGCATTTGTTCACTGAGAGAAAACTGTGGTGAAACCATCTTACTTGCAGCCATTACGGATCATCTTCGTATTAGTCATTATAACCATTTCAATATTTGCTGTTCTGATTGAATATGAGTTTCAAACAATGAAAGAAACACTGTGCTGAATCCAGCTTGCAAGTAAGTTTTAACTAACACTTCACTACAAGTGTCACGGAATATCTGCAATATTGTTTCACTGAAAGACCTCTGTGGTGAAAGCATCTTGAAGCTATTATTAGGAACATTTTTATTTGAGACATTTCTCACATTTCAGTATATGCCATAATGAATGGGTATCATTTTCCTACAATGAAAGAACACTGTGCTAAATAGAGCTCACAGATAGCTATCTAGGAACGTTTTTACATAAGACTTATCAAACATTTTACAATAGTCGTGACAGACTATACATAACATTCAGTCACTGAAAGAAAACTGTGGAGAAACAATCTTGCTTGTATATATTTAGAAACTTCTTCATGTTCACCATTTCAAGCATTTCCGTATAAGACATACTGAATGAATATCACTTTGAGACAATGATATAACGTGCTGAAGCCAGATTGCAGGCAGCTGTTTAGGAACCTTTTCATAAGAGACTTATCATACATTTCACTACAAAGTATCTATTACATCCATTCAGTGAAAGAACACTATTGTGATGCCAGATTGCTGGTAGCTAATTAGGAACATCTTGATATAAGGCTTTTCTAATATTTCAGTTTATGCCAAACAGAATGACTATCATTTTCTTAAAATGAAATAACACTGTGTTGAACTCATCTTGCAGGAAGCCATTTAGGGTTTCTTCATACAAAACACCAAACATGTCACTACTGCTCTGACAGAATCTCTGTAAGATTCCTTCACTGAGGAACACACTCTGGTGAAACCAGATTGCTCATAAGTTTTTAGGAATATCTTTATATAAGGCTATTCAAACACATCATATGCTGTACAGAACGATGATCACTTCCATTAAATTAAACAACATTGCGATGCAACCAGCTGGCACACGCTATTTATGAACATTTTGTGCGTGTCTTATCAAACGTTTCTCTGCAGCCACAATGTGATAATTATTGCATTCATTCAATGAAATACTGTGTTGAAAAAGGCTGCTTGTGGCTGTTTAGAAACATCTTCATGTAAGTGTTCATGCAAGCCTTATCAAACATTTCACTACAGGCATGACAGAATATCTATAACATTCAATGTCTGTAAGAAGACTGCTGTGAAACCATTTTGCTTGTAGCTACTTAGGGACATCTTCATAAAACTTATCCAGCATTTCACTACGGGTGTGATAGACTATCTATAACATCCGTTCACTGAAAGAACATTGTCTGGAAAACACCTAGCAAGTAGCTCTTAAGGAACATCTTCACATATGCCATTTCAAACATTTCAGTATATGCCACAAGGAACGGCTATCACTTTCTTACAATGAAAGAGCATTGTGCTTAATCAAGCCAACAGGTAGCTGTTTAGGGATATTTTCACATAAATCATATCAAACATTTGACTACAGATGTGACAATGTCTATAACATTTGTTATCTGAAAGAAAATTATGCAAAAACCATCTTCTTTTCACTGTTTAGGAACATCTGCACATAGTACACTTCAAATACTTAAGTATATTCCACACAGAGCGACTATCATTTTCACAAAATGAAAGAACACATGCTGAATCCAGTTTATGGGTAGCTGTTTAGGAACATCATATATCAAATATGTCACCACAGATGTGACAATATCTAGAACATTCATTCACTGAAAGAACACTGTGAAGAAACCATCTTGCTTGTTAGCTGTTTAAGAATATAAATAAAAGGCTCTTCAAACATATCACTTTATGCCATACAGAATGGCTATCATCTCCATAGCCAGAAAAGAATACTGTGATGAACCCAGCTTGCAAGTAATTGTTTATTAATATTTTGCTCAAGTCTTATCAGACATTTGCCTACAGTCATGACAGGATATCTTTAATGTCTATTCAATGTAATAACACTGTATTTAAAAGAATTTCCTTGTAGCTGTTTAGAAACATCTTCATGTAAGACTTATTAAGCATTCCTTTGCAGGAATGACAGAATCTCTAAACATTCACTCATTGAATGAACACAGGGATGAAAGCAGTTTTCTTGTAACTGTTGAGGAACATCTTCATATAAAGCTTTTCAAGCATTTCAGTATATGGCATACAGCATGGCCATACCCTTCTTACAAGGAAAGAAGGTTGTGTTTAATAGCTTTCAGGTAGATTATTAGGAGCATTTTTATGTAAGACCTATTGAACATTTAACTACAGGCATGACAGAATATCTATTACATCCATTCAATGAAAGAACACTATGGTGAAAGTGGCTTGGTTTGACTGTTAAGGAAGATCTTCATTTAAGTCCTTTTCAGCATTTCTGTATATGCCATACTAAACGGCTGTCACTATCTTATGATGAAATTATTCTGTCCTGAACACGTCTTGTTGGATTCTATTTAGGAACATCTTCATATAAGACCTCTCTAACATTTAAGCATATGCCATACAGAAGGGCTCTCACTTACTTACAGTTAAAGGACACTGTGCTAAACCCGGCTTGCTGGCGGCTGTTTGAAACCTCTTCATATAAGACTTATTAAACATTTCACTACAGGCATGACAGACTAGCTATAACACTCGTTCACTGAAAGAACACTGTGGTGAAGCCAGATTACTTCTGGCGCCTTGGGAATGTCTTCGTATAAGGCTCTTCAAACACTTCATTATGCCTACAGAATGGCTATCACTTCCATATCCAGAAAGAACGTTCTGATGAAACCAGTGGCTCTTTATGAGCATTTCATTTATGTCTTATCAAACGTTTCTCTACAGCCGCAACATGATATCCATAACATTCATTCAAGGAAACCACACTATGTTGAAAAAGCTTGCTTGTAGCTGTTCAGGAACACTCTCACCTAAGACATCAAATAGTTCTCTTGAGGCATGACAGAATACGTATAACATTCATTTTCTGAATGAACACTGTGGTGAAAACACCTTGCTTGCAGCTGTTTAGGGGAATCTTCAAATAAGTCCTATCAAACATTTCACTACGGGCATGATGGAATATCTATAACATTCACTCATTGAAAGAATGCTGTGGTGAAACCAACTTCCTTGTAGCTTTTAAGGAACATCTTCATGTAAGTCTTTTCTAGCATTTCAGTATGAGCCATAGAGAACAGCTATACTTTCTTAAAATGAAACAACATTGTACCTAACTCAGCTTTCAGGTAGACTTATAGTAACATTTTCATGTAAGATTTATTGAAAATTTCACAACATGTGCGACAGAATATCTATTACATTAATTCAATGAAAGATCACTATTGTGAAACCAGCTTGCTTGTATCTCTTTAGAAATACACTCATATAAGTCTTTTCTGACATTTCAGTGTATGCCATACAAAGTAACTATCACTTTATTACAATGAAAAGTCAGTGTGCTGATCCCAGCTTGCAGGTAGCTGTAGGAACATTTTCATATATGATATAAAACATTTCACTACAGCTATAGGAGACTATATATAAAGTTTATTAAATGAAAGAACACTGTGGTGTAACCAGATTGCTTGTAGCTATTTAGGAGTATCTTCATACAAGTCTTTTCAAACATTTCAGTGTATTCCATCCAGAATGGTTATCACTTCCATAAAATGAAAGAACGATGTTAAGAACCCAGCTGGAAAGTTGTCTTTTAGAAATATCTTTTTATAAGTCTTAACAAATATTGCGCTATGGTCATGACAGAATGATTTTAATATTCACTCAAGGAAAGAAGGATGAGCTGAACCCTTGTTTCCTAGTATCTGTTTAGGAAGAACTTCATAAAATACTTAAAAAATTACACTACAGACTTGAAAAATATCCATAAGATTCAGACACTAAAGGAACTCTGGTGAAACAAATGTGCTTACAGCTGTTTAGGGGCATATTCACATAAGACAGTTCAAACATTTCAGCATATGCCCTACAGATGACCTATCAATTACTAACAATGTGAGAACACTGTTCTAAGCCCAGTTTGCGGGTAGCTGTTTAGGAACATGTTCATATAAGACTTAACAAACATTTCATTGCATGTGGGACAGAATATATATAGCATTTGTTCACTGAGAGAAAACTGTGGTGAAACCATCTTACTTGCAGCCATTACGGATCATCTTCGTATTAGTCATTATAACCATTTCAATATTTGCTGTTCTGATTGAATATGAGTTTCAAACAATGAAAGAAACACTGTGCTGAATCCAGCTTGCAAGTAAGTTTTAACTAACACTTCACTACAAGTGTCACGGAATATCTGCAATATTGTTTCACTGAAAGACCTCTGTGGTGAAAGCATCTTGAAGCTATTATTAGGAACATTTTTATTTGAGACATTTCTCACATTTCAGTATATGCCATAATGAATGGGTATCATTTTCCTACAATGAAAGAACACTGTGCTAAATAGAGCTCACAGATAGCTATCTAGGAACGTTTTTACATAAGACTTATCAAACATTTTACAATAGTCGTGACAGACTATACATAACATTCAGTCACTGAAAGAAAACTGTGGAGAAACAATCTTGCTTGTATATATTTAGAAACTTCTTCATGTTCACCATTTCAAGCATTTCCGTATAAGACATACTGAATGAATATCACTTTGAGACAATGATATAACGTGCTGAAGCCAGATTGCAGGCAGCTGTTTAGGAACCTTTTCATAAGAGACTTATCATACATTTCACTACAAAGTATCTATTACATCCATTCAGTGAAAGAACACTATTGTGATGCCAGATTGCTGGTAGCTAATTAGGAACATCTTGATATAAGGCTTTTCTAATATTTCAGTTTATGCCAAACAGAATGACTATCATTTTCTTAAAATGAAATAACACTGTGTTGAACTCATCTTGCAGGAAGCCATTTAGGGTTTCTTCATACAAAACACCAAACATGTCACTACTGCTCTGACAGAATCTCTGTAAGATTCCTTCACTGAGGAACACACTCTGGTGAAACCAGATTGCTCATAAGTTTTTAGGAATATCTTTATATAAGGCTATTCAAACACATCATATGCTATACAGAACGATGATCACTTCCATTAAATTAAACAACATTGTGATGCAACCAGCTGGCACATGCTATTTATGAACATTTTGTGTGTGTCTTATCAAACGTTTCTCTGCAGCCACAATGTGATAATTATTACATTCATTCAATGAAATACTGTGTTGAAAAAGCCTGCTTGTGGCTGTTTAGAAACATCTTCATGTAAGTGTTCATGCAAGCCTTATCAAACATTTCACTACAGGCATGACAGAATATCTATAACATTCAATGTCTGTAAGAAGACTGCTGTGAAACCATTTTGCTTGTAGCTACTTAGGGACATCTTCATAAAACTTATCCAGCATTTCACTACGGGTGTGATAGACTATCTATAACATCCATTCACTGAAAGAACATTGTCTGGAAAACACCTAGCAAGTAGCTCTTAAGGAACATCTTCACATATGCCATTTCAAACATTTCAGTATATGCCACATGGAACGGCTATCACTTTCTTACAATGAAAGAGCATTGTGCTTAATCAAGCCAACAGGTAGCTGTTTAGGGATATTTTCACATAAATCATATCAAACATTTGACTACAGATGTGACAATGTCTATAACATTTGTTATCTGAAAGAAAATTATGCAAAAACCATCTTCTTTTCACTGTTTAGGAACATCTGCACATAGTACACTTCAAATACTTAAGTATATTCCACACAGAGCGACTATCATTTTCACAAAATGAAAGAACACATGCTGAATCCAGTTTATGGGTAGCTGTTTAGGAACATCATATATCAAATATGTCACCACAGATGTGACAATATCTAGAACATTCATTCACTGAAAGAACACTGTGAAGAAACCATCTTGCTTGTTAGCTGTTTAAGAATATAAATAAAAGGCTCTTCAAACATATCACTTTATGCCATACAGAATGGCTATCATCTCCATAGCCAGGAAAGAATACTGTGATGAACCCAGCTTGCAAGTAATTGTTTATTAATATTTTGCTCAAGTCTTATCAGACATTTGCCTACAGTCATGACAGGATATCTTTAATGTCTATTCAATGTAATAACACTGTATTTAAAAGAATTTCCTTGTAGCTGTTTAGAAACATCTTCATGTAAGACTTATTAAGCATTCCTTTGCAGGAATGACAGAATCTCTAAACATTCACTCATTGAATGAACACAGGGATGAAAGCAGTTTTCTTGTAACTGTTGAGGAACATCTTCATATAAAGCTTTTCAAGCATTTCAGTATATGGCATACAGCATGGCCATACCCTTCTTACAAGGAAAGAAGGTTGTGTTTAATAGCTTTCAGGTAGATTATTAGGAGCATTTTTATGTAAGACCTATTGAACATTTAACTACAGGCATGACAGAATATCTATTACATCCATTCAATGAAAGAACACTATGGTGAAAGTGGCTTGGTTTGACTGTTAAGGAAGATCTTCATTTAAGTCCTTTTCAGCATTTCTGTATATGCCATACTAAACGGCTGTCACTATCTTATGATGAAATTATTCTGTCCTGAACACGTCTTGTTGGATTCTATTTAGGAACATCTTCATATAAGACCTCTCTAACATTTAAGCATATGCCATACAGAAGGGCTCTCACTTACTTACAGTTAAAGGACACTGTGCTAAACCCGGCTTGCTGGCGGCTGTTTGAAACCTCTTCATATAAGACTTATTAAACATTTCACTACAGGCATGACAGACTAGCTATAACACTCGTTCACTGAAAGAACACTGTGGTGAAGCCAGATTACTTCTGGCGCCTTGGGAATGTCTTCGTATAAGGCTCTTCAAACACTTCATTATGCCTACAGAATGGCTATCACTTCCATATCCAGAAAGAACGTTCTGATGAAACCAGTGGCTCTTTATGAGCATTTCATTTATGTCTTATCAAACGTTTCTCTACAGCCGCAACATGATATCCATAACATTCATTCAAGGAAACCACACTATGTTGAAAAAGCTTGCTTGTAGCTGTTCAGGAACACTCTCACCTAAGACATCAAATAGTTCTCTTGAGGCATGACAGAATACGTATAACATTCATTTTCTGAATGAACACTGTGGTGAAAACACCTTGCTTGCAGCTGTTTAGGGGAATCTTCAAATAAGTCCTATCAAACATTTCACTACGGGCATGATGGAATATCTATAACATTCACACATTGAAAGAATGCTGTGGTGAAACCAACTTCCTTGTAGCTTTTAAGGAACATCTTCATGTAAGTCTTTTCTAGCATTTCAGTATGAGCCATAGAGAACAGCTATACTTTCTTAAAATGAAACAACATTGTACCTAACTCAGCTTTCAGGTAGACTTATAGTAACATTTTCATGTAAGATTTATTGAAAATTTCACAACATGTGCGACAGAATATCTATTACATTAATTCAATGAAAGATCACTATTGTGAAACCAGCTTGCTTGTATCTCTTTAGAAATACACTCATATAAGTCTTTTCTGACATTTCAGTGTATGCCATACAAAGTAACTATCACTTTATTACAATGAAAAGTCAGTGTGCTGATCCCAGCTTGCAGGTAGCTGTAGGAACCTTTTCATATATGATATAAAACATTTCACTACAGCTATAGGAGACTATATATAAAGTTTATTAAATGAAAGAACACTGTGGTGTAACCAGATTGCTTGTAGCTATTTAGGAGTATCTTCATACAAGTCTTTTCAAACATTTCAGTGTATTCCATCCAGAATGGTTATCACTTCCATAAAATGAAAGAACGATGTTAAGAACCCAGCTGGAAAGTTGTCTTTTAGAAATATCTTTTTATAAGTCTTAACAAATATTGCGCTATGGTCATGACAGAATGATTTTAATATTCACTCAAGGAAAGAAGGATGAGCTGAACCCTTGTTTCCTAGTATCTGTTTAGGAAGAACTTCATAAAATACTTAAAAAATTACACTACAGACTTGAAAAATATCCATAAGATTCAGACACTAAAGGAACTCTGGTGAAACAAATGTGCTTACAGCTGTTTAGGGGCATATTCACATAAGACAGTTCAAACATTTCAGCATATGCCCTACAGATGACCTATCAATTACTAACAATGTGAGAACACTGTTCTAAGCCCAGTTTGCGGGTAGCTGTTTAGGAACATGTTCATATAAGACTTAACAAACATTTCATTGCATGTGGGACAGAATATATATAGCATTTGTTCACTGAGAGAAAACTGTGGTGAAACCATCTTACTTGCAGCCATTACGGATCATCTTCGTATTAGTCATTATAACCATTTCAATATTTGCTGTTCTGATTGAATATGAGTTTCAAACAATGAAAGAAACACTGTGCTGAATCCAGCTTGCAAGTAAGTTTTAACTAACACTTCACTACAAGTGTCACGGAATATCTGCAATATTGTTTCACTGAAAGACCTCTGTGGTGAAAGCATCTTGAAGCTATTATTAGGAACATTTTTATTTGAGACATTTCTCACATTTCAGTATATGCCATAATGAATGGGTATCATTTTCCTACAATGAAAGAACACTGTGCTAAATAGAGCTCACAGATAGCTATCTAGGAACGTTTTTACATAAGACTTATCAAACATTTTACAATAGTCGTGACAGACTATACATAACATTCAGTCACTGAAAGAAAACTGTGGAGAAACAATCTTGCTTGTATATATTTAGAAACTTCTTCATGTTCACCATTTCAAGCATTTCCGTATAAGACATACTGAATGAATATCACTTTGAGACAATGATATAACGTGCTGAAGCCAGATTGCAGGCAGCTGTTTAGGAACCTTTTCATAAGAGACTTATCATACATTTCACTACAAAGTATCTATTACATCCATTCAGTGAAAGAACACTATTGTGATGCCAGATTGCTGGTAGCTAATTAGGAACATCTTGATATAAGGCTTTTCTAATATTTCAGTTTATGCCAAACAGAATGACTATCATTTTCTTAAAATGAAATAACACTGTGTTGAACTCATCTTGCAGGAAGCCATTTAGGGTTTCTTCATACAAAACACCAAACATGTCACTACTGCTCTGACAGAATCTCTGTAAGATTCCTTCACTGAGGAACACACTCTGGTGAAACCAGATTGCTCATAAGTTTTTAGGAATATCTTTATATAAGGCTATTCAAACACATCATATGCTATACAGAACGATGATCACTTCCATTAAATTAAACAACATTGTGATGCAACCAGCTGGCACATGCTATTTATGAACATTTTGTGTGTGTCTTATCAAACGTTTCTCTGCAGCCACAATGTGATAATTATTACATTCATTCAATGAAATACTGTGTTGAAAAAGCCTGCTTGTGGCTGTTTAGAAACATCTTCATGTAAGTGTTCATGCAAGCCTTATCAAACATTTCACTACAGGCATGACAGAATATCTATAACATTCAATGTCTGTAAGAAGACTGCTGTGAAACCATTTTGCTTGTAGCTACTTAGGGACATCTTCATAAAACTTATCCAGCATTTCACTACGGGTGTGATAGACTATCTATAACATCCATTCACTGAAAGAACATTGTCTGGAAAACACCTAGCAAGTAGCTCTTAAGGAACATCTTCACATATGCCATTTCAAACATTTCAGTATATGCCACATGGAACGGCTATCACTTTCTTACAATGAAAGAGCATTGTGCTTAATCAAGCCAACAGGTAGCTGTTTAGGGATAGTTTCACAGAAATCATATCAAACATTTGACTACAGATGTGACAATGTCTATAACATTTGTTATCTGAAAGAAAATTATGCAAAAACCATCTTCTTTTCACTGTTTAGGAACATCTGCACATAGTACACTTCAAATACTTAAGTATATTCCACACAGAGCGACTATCATTTTCACAAAATGAAAGAACACATGCTGAATCCAGTTTATGGGTAGCTGTTTAGGAACATCATATATCAAATATGTCACCACAGATGTGACAATATCTAGAACATTCATTCACTGAAAGAACACTGTGAAGAAACCATCTTGCTTGTTAGCTGTTTAAGAATATAAATAAAAGGCTCTTCAAACATATCACTTTATGCCATACAGAATGGCTATCATCTCCATAGCCAGGAAAGAATACTGTGATGAACCCAGCTTGCAAGTAATTGTTTATTAATATTTTGCTCAAGTCTTATCAGACATTTGCCTACAGTCATGACAGGATATCTTTAATGTCTATTCAATGTAATAACACTGTATTTAAAAGAATTTCCTTGTAGCTGTTTAGAAACATCTTCATGTAAGACTTATTAAGCATTCCTTTGCAGGAATGACAGAATCTCTAAACATTCACTCATTGAATGAACACAGGGATGAAAGCAGTTTTCTTGTAACTGTTGAGGAACATCTTCATATAAAGCTTTTCAAGCATTTCAGTATATGGCATACAGCATGGCCATACCCTTCTTACAAGGAAAGAAGGTTGTGTTTAATAGCTTTCAGGTAGATTATTAGGAGCATTTTTATGTAAGACCTATTGAACATTTAACTACAGGCATGACAGAATATCTATTACATCCATTCAATGAAAGAACACTATGGTGAAAGTGGCTTGGTTTGACTGTTAAGGAAGATCTTCATTTAAGTCCTTTTCAGCATTTCTGTATATGCCATACTAAACGGCTGTCACTATCTTATGATGAAATTATTCTGTCCTGAACACGTCTTGTTGGATTCTATTTAGGAACATCTTCATATAAGACCTCTCTAACATTTAAGCATATGCCATACAGAAGGGCTCTCACTTACTTACAGTTAAAGGACACTGTGCTAAACCCGGCTTGCTGGCGGCTGTTTGAAACCTCTTCATATAAGACTTATTAAACATTTCACTACAGGCATGACAGACTAGCTATAACACTCGTTCACTGAAAGAACACTGTGGTGAAGCCAGATTACTTCTGGCGCCTTGGGAATGTCTTCGTATAAGGCTCTTCAAACACTTCATTATGCCTACAGAATGGCTATCACTTCCATATCCAGAAAGAACGTTCTGATGAAACCAGTGGCTCTTTATGAGCATTTCATTCATGTCTTATCAAACGTTTCTCTACAGCCGCAACATGATATCCATAACATTCATTCAAGGAAACCACACTATGTTGAAAAAGCTTGCTTGTAGCTGTTCAGGAACACTCTCACCTAAGACATCAAATAGTTCTCTTGAGGCATGACAGAATACGTATAACATTCATTTTCTGAATGAACACTGTGGTGAAAACACCTTGCTTGCAGCTGTTTAGGGGAATCTTCAAATAAGTCCTATCAAACATTTCACTACGGGCATGATGGAATATCTATAACATTCACACATTGAAAGAATGCTGTGGTGAAACCAACTTCCTTGTAGCTTTTAAGGAACATCTTCATGTAAGTCTTTTCTAGCATTTCAGTATGAGCCATAGAGAACAGCTCTACTTTCTTAAAATGAAACAACATTGTACCTAACTCAGCTTTCAGGTAGACTTATAGTAACATTTTCATGTAAGATTTATTGAAAATTTCACAACATGTGCGACAGAATATCTATTACATTAATTCAATGAAAGATCACTATTGTGAAACCAGCTTGCTTGTATCTCTTTAGAAATACACTCATATAAGTCTTTTCTGACATTTCAGTGTATGCCATACAAAGTAACTATCACTTTATTACAATGAAAAGTCAGTGTGCTGATCCCAGCTTGCAGGTAGCTGTAGGAACCTTTTCATATATGATATAAAACATTTCACTCCAGCTATAGGAGACTATATATAAAGTTTATTAAATGAAAGAACACTGTGGTGTAACCAGATTGCTTGTAGCTATTTAGGAGTATCTTCATACAAGTCTTTTCAAACATTTCAGTGTATTCCATCCAGAATGGTTATCACTTCCATAAAATGAAAGAACGATGTTAAGAACCCAGCTGGAAAGTTGTCTTTTAGAAATATCTTTTTATAAGTCTTAACAAATATTGCGCTATGGTCATGACAGAATGATTTTAATATTCACTCAAGGAAAGAAGGATGAGCTGAACCCTTGTTTCCTAGTATCTGTTTAGGAAGAACTTCATAAAATACTTAAAAAATTACACTACAGACTTGAAAAATATCCATAAGATTCAGACACTAAAGGAACTCTGGTGAAACAAATGTGCTTACAGCTGTTTAGGGGCATATTCACATAAGACAGTTCAAACATTTCAGCATATGCCCTACAGATGACCTATCAATTACTAACAATGTGAGAACACTGTTCTAAGCCCAGTTTGCGGGTAGCTGTTTAGGAACATGTTCATATAAGACTTAACAAACATTTCATTGCATGTGGGACAGAATATATATAGCATTTGTTCACTGAGAGAAAACTGTGGTGAAACCATCTTACTTGCAGCCATTAAGGATCATCTTCATATTAGTCATTATAACCATTTCAATATTTGCTGTTCTGATTGAATATGAGTTTCCAACAATGAAAGAAACACTGTGCTGAATCCAGCTTGCAAGTAAGTTTTAACTAACACTTCACTACAAGTGTCACAGAATATCTGCAATATTGTTTCACTGAAAGACCTCTGTGGTGAAAGCATCTTGAAGCTATTATTAGGAACATTTTTATTTGAGACATTTCTCACATTTCAGTATATGCCATAATGAATGGGTATCATTTTCCTACAATGAAAGAACACTGTGCTAAATAGAGCTCACAGATAGCTATCTAGGAACGTTTTTACATAAGACTTATCAAACATTTTACAATAGTCGTGACAGACTATACATAACATTCAGTCACTGAAAGAAAACTGTGGAGAAACAATCTTGCTTGTATATATTTAGAAACTTCTTCATGTTCACCATTTCAAGCATTTCCGTATAAGACATACTGAATGAATATCACTTTGAGACAATGATATAACGTGCTGAAGCCAGATTGCAGGCAGCTGTTTAGGAACCTTTTCATAAGAGACTTATCATACATTTCACTACAAAGTATCTATTACATCCATTCAGTGAAAGAACACTATTGTGATGCCAGATTGCTGGTAGCTAATTAGGAACATCTTGATATAAGGCTTTTCTAATATTTCAGTTTATGCCAAACAGAATGACTATCATTTTCTTAAAATGAAATAACACTGTGTTGAACTCATCTTGCAGGAAGCCATTTAGGGTTTCTTCATACAAAACACCAAACATGTCACTACTGCTCTGACAGAATCTCTGTAAGATTCCTTCACTGAGGAACACACTCTGGTGAAACCAGATTGCTCATAAGTTTTTAGGAATATCTTTATATAAGGCTATTCAAACACATCATATGCTATACAGAACGATGATCACTTCCATTAAATTAAACAACATTGTGATGCAACCAGCTGGCACATGCTATTTATGAACATTTTGTGTGTGTCTTATCAAACGTTTCTCTGCAGCCACAATGTGATAATTATTACATTCATTCAATGAAATACTGTGTTGAAAAAGCCTGCTTGTGGCTGTTTAGAAACATCTTCATGTAAGTGTTCATGCAAGCCTTATCAAACATTTCACTACAGGCATGACAGAATATCTATAACATTCAATGTCTGTAAGAAGACTGCTGTGAAACCATTTTGCTTGTAGCTACTTAGGGACATCTTCATAAAACTTATCCAGCATTTCACTACGGGTGTGATAGACTATCTATAACATCCATTCACTGAAAGAACATTGTCTGGAAAACACCTAGCAAGTAGCTCTTAAGGAACATCTTCACATATGACATTTCAAACATTTCAGTATATGCCACATGGAACGGCTATCACTTTCTTACAATGAAAGAGCATTGTGCTTAATCAAGCCAACAGGTAGCTGTTTAGGGATAGTTTCACAGAAATCATATCAAACATTTGACTACAGATGTGACAATGTCTATAACATTTGTTATCTGAAAGAAAATTATGCAAAAACCATCTTCTTTTCACTGTTTAGGAACATCTGCACATAGTACACTTCAAATACTTAAGTATATTCCACACAGAGCGACTATCATTTTCACAAAATGAAAGAACACATGCTGAATCCAGTTTATGGGTAGCTGTTTAGGAACATCATATATCAAATATGTCACCACAGATGTGACAATATCTAGAACATTCATTCACTGAAAGAACACTGTGAAGAAACCATCTTGCTTGTTAGCTGTTTAAGAATATAAATAAAAGGCTCTTCAAACATATCACTTTATGCCATACAGAATGGCTATCATCTCCATAGCCAGGAAAGAATACTGTGATGAACCCAGCTTGCAAGTAATTGTTTATTAATATTTTGCTCAAGTCTTATCAGACATTTGCCTACAGTCATGACAGGATATCTTTAATGTCTATTCAATGTAATAACACTGTATTTAAAAGAATTTCCTTGTAGCTGTTTAGAAACATCTTCATGTAAGACTTATTAAGCATTCCTTTGCAGGAATGACAGAATCTCTAAACATTCACTCATTGAATGAACACAGGGATGAAAGCAGTTTTCTTGTAACTGTTGAGGAACATCTTCATATAAAGCTTTTCAAGCATTTCAGTATATGGCATACAGCATGGCCATACCCTTCTTACAAGGAAAGAAGGTTGTGTTTAATAGCTTTCAGGTAGATTATTAGGAGCATTTTTATGTA